>NC_052063.2:23522242-23822242 GCF_903992535.2 Arvicola amphibius
CCCTCAGACATTCCTATTGGATCAGCATTGTTGTCACATGCAGACTTCAGTGGAAGAACTGGAAAATCGGGATTTCAGTTATTTTCTTGGTTTTACCACTTATAAAATGGAGATGATGATAAAAACCTGCAGCATGGAGTTAGGAGTGCAGCAACGCAAAGAATCTTTTGCTAGCAGTTATCAGGGGGCCTGCCTACTGTGACATCTGCAGTGGTTCTTATACCTAGTGCTGCTGCAGTAGAACCCCCCAACGCTACACAACTACTATACACATTGCACATTCTCCAAAACTGTCGACGCTGCCCACCCTACTGCTCACACGGCCCCTTCCTATAACCAAGAGAGACCTTATCAATGAAAGTGATCATCAGATGGAATGTTTGCAGAACATCCTCAGATCTCAGAAGGATGATGGGCCATGATGAATCGTGATGGCAACATTAAAGGCAGGAACTAAGTTGCGAGGCGAGCAAGGTCCAAATTATTTAGAACTTGGTAGACCATAACCAGTTTCCGGAATTGCACTCGCAAACAAATTGGCAGCAGGGACTGAGGTAGTAAAGAGCCTAAGGATAATGTGCTCCCTGCGGCTTGCTCACTTAGCACTTTAAACCCACAGTTTGTTCTATATGCTTAGTTTAGAACTCAATAAAACGATGCACCAGGGTGCCAAGCACACCAAGAACACTTGAACACTATACATGTCCAGGAGAAACTAACAGAGGAGAAATGATACTACCATTCTTTCTGAACCTGTGGGTTTCAGCCAAGATCCAGGGCATTCGTAATTATGAAAAGTTGTCCCTAACTTCCCAATGCATAGTAGTAATCTCGCGCATATACGGGTCTCCCTTTAAATCTTAGCCACACAGCACGGGTCCCTAAACAAAGATGAACAAAGTGGACCGTGGATCTAAGTTTACCAAACTTCTAGCACTTGAAGTTCAACTTTAGTCCTTTGTCAGAGTCTTAAACCATGGGCAACATTCAGATCCAAATGGATAAATGACTTAAAACAAATCCCAGGAACCATAGCTAGATAGAAATATAAAGGAAAAACTCTCTGACTTTGAACTTTACACTTCCTAAATATCACACCGCAAGCTCAGGCAACAAATCACAAATAAATAATTGGGTCTAAATCAATAAGAAGCACAAATCAGAAATCCCACAGTACAAATCAATAACAAACAAAAAATCAGAAAATATGATTTACAAATTAGGAGAAACACTTGCAAATCACATATATATATATATATATATATATATATATATACAATAACTTGAAAATCTGGTGCAGATGTAATATCTGAGGTAATAATTTACACATATCAGTAACAAAACTCATTAAGAAGCAACTTAAATCAACATAAATCTGAATAAATATTTACCCAAGGAAAGCATACAAAGGGACTTTGTTATATAAAAATCATATTCAACATTACCAGTCAATGAAATGTAAATCAAAATAATGAGGTGCCAGGTTACCTCTATAAAATATTATTTTTAAAATAGAGAAAAGGTAAGTGCTGGTGAGTGAAGAGAAAGGGGAACTTTGAACACTACTGGTGGGAATGAAGGATGGTATAATAGAACTACCACACTGCTCAGAAATTCTAAGGACAAACCCAGAGGCCATCAAAATGCTACCTTGAAAAGATATCTGAACTCCAGCTGTACTTGTTCATTATTCACGACACTGAAGACACAGAAACAGTGGGCTCAGCAGGAGATTGTTAGCCTGGCATGCAAAAGGCTCTGCATTCTCTCCAAACCACTATCAAATAGCAAAAACTCCCAGGTATGAAAACAATTAAAGTACCTATCAATGGGTAGAAGGACAGCAATCTGTGGTATACATTTATAAGGGAATGGGTTTCATTTTCCACAACAGGACCAACCTGGAGGAGTTTGTGATATGTACTATAAGCCAGACATATCAAGAAAAATACTATGTAATCTCACTTGTATAGCAAATTGAGAAGTCAGTCAAATACACAGGCCTAGAGTTGTTACCAGAGAAGTAGGGAGACAGATGAGTAGGAAATGGGGAGATTTATGTCAAAGAAAAGAAAGAATCTGGGGTCAGAAAATGGGAAAGAATATGATTTAGAAATTACATTTGCTAACACGGGTCTTTAATCCTAATATCATGAAGCATCACACAGAAACACCTACCAATCACATATCAACCTTAATGTGATGATTTCAAATTTTCTAAAATTGGGAAGGATAAACCTAAGGTTAAATTGAATGCTTCCTCTTTCCCACTAAGCAGCAGTTCCCCCATCTCTGATGTATTCTCCCAATAGGGGACAATGGAAACATGACAGTTTTAAATCTATAGATCAGATCGAAACCTCCCACGGAGAGTTCATCACACAGTGTATGGAAAGCATTTGCTGAGACTCCAAAGCAAATGAACCAGCCACTACAAAGAGTTTCTTAGGCTCATAAATGGATCAACTGAAAAGTTGAGCATGTTCACAAAGTTTAGATCAACTGTGGACTCAGTCCAATGCTCCATATCTCAGTAGCTGGAAAGGAATGTCCTACTTAGGTTGTCACTGTCCTACTTGTCTCATAGGATCTGATGAATGGAGTGACCAAGTTATTTAGTTGCCTTGAGCTGAACAGAGTTGCAGTGCATCTGATTATTCCTGCAGTGCAAAAGCAATAAGGAGATTTGTCATTCTGTCATAGTCATTCTCCATCAATCCATCTCTCTAGCGCGCTCTACCCCCTCTTTCCTCTTCCCTTCTGCCTAACTTTGAAATGCCCCATAGCCTGAGGAATCCAAAGCCTACTTCATGAGCTAACTAAAAAGAGAAATGGAGTGAGTAAAAGTCATATAAAGAAAGAGCGGGTGTAGGTCGATCAGATCAACATGGTGATGGATTCCATTCATGTGAAAATCAAGTTCTTGAACTTGGTAAGGTGGGGATGCCATCTGTCTGTGGACCTGGAGCCCAGAGAAGTCATTGCTAAAAGCTATCTAACAAATCACACCTTCCAGAAAAAGCTGTCAACTGTCATCTCAAAGTCAAATATGAGGTTGGTTGAGCTTATTAATTCCTAAATTGGAATCTATCTAAAGCCAAAATGAAATGAAATCGGTACTTAATGAGAAGTCAATAGATGCAAAGATGTCTCTGCAGTTATTGCGGTGTCCAAAGCACAAACAGCTTCAGGGATGTCGTGCTGTGCTTTGGAGGCAGGTCTCTCTCTAGCTTGGCCCTCTTTCCCATAGCTGTCAAATTGAATTTGCGTATGAGCAGCATGTGTCCACACTGGGCAATTTGCAAAAACAAACATCATGGAAAATCGGCACAGATTCGATGCAGTGAACGCAGTACTACTTAATGACAACCATGACTACTTGACAATCCTTAATTAACCTCTATAGAAACAATACCTAGCTTTGTCACACCACTTCCAGGATCCCTGGATGTTTTTCGAGTCCTCTTGTATTTATCCTGCTTTCTGCAGCTCAATCCTAGTCTACAGGCCATGGGTAGCAAGAAATTATGACACTATTGCATGTGGCATTTAGGATCAATGGCTCAGTTTATATACTTTCTCTTCTCTCTCTGACCAACTTGATGCAGGGCATGGTTTAAAATCCCAAAGATGGTGGTCGGGGTACAGAACTATGAGATGGAAGAATTCTGGAACCCTAAATCATTAAGTGAAGCAGGGGAAATCCAAGATCTGTTTTCCAATTTTACTTAGCTATCAATGCTGTACTTCATTCTAAGATTCCAAACTTGTCAGAACACAGAGACGCTAAGACAGCTCTAACAATGAAATCTGAAACTCACTAAGCACTAAATGCACCCCTGGCACTTCCCTGATGCTTCTTAGAACACTATCATCTTCTGTCCTCGCACATGTCTTCTGAACCTCAGAGTCTCCATGAAGAATAGAAAGGTAGGAAAACCCACCAATGACCCCCCAAAGATGAGGCAGTTCGTTAAGCTACACAGACTCCTGAGGGCAGTGGTTCTCAACCTTCCTCACGCTGACACCCCTTAATAAAGTTCCTTATGTTGTGGTGATCCCCAACCAAAAAATTTTTGATGTTATTTCATAACTGCAATTTTGTTATTGCTATGAATCATAATGTAAATATTTGCTCTGCAGGGTATTTGACCTGTGATCCCTGTGAAATGGTCATTCAACCCCCAAAGGGTCAATGACACACAGGTTGAGAGCTCACACAGGAAGAAGGAATGAAATTTTTGTTCAGTATATTCCACTGGCCTAAGTCACTGAGGGGCAGAGAATCTGGAAAGAGCCTGGCTTTGAGCTACTTCCCATGAAGAGGGAAATGACTGTCACTCAGAGGACACGAACTGTGCTAATGAAGGAGCCTGGCAGAGACATGGGAGACTGCTTGCTACCATTCTCCTCTGGTCTGAGATGACGAATATCTTGGGCATCACCTGCCCTACCATGGATCCCTTGAGGAACTAAGGAAGCAAATTGCCTAATATTATTTCCTTATACTTTGATTCTTTGAAGGATTATTAAGCTATCTATGCAGCCAAGTGGTTTGTTACAAATTATGTATCCTCCTGATTAATTGCAGACTGCCCATTTGGTACAATATTGCTGATTTCAAGTAAGCAACAGCTATTTTCTTTAGCTTATAGGCATGTTTTTTTTATATCTTCATTTTTGGGTTTTTTGTGTCTTTGTTTGTTTGTTTTTTGTTTGTTTTGCCTTACATGTCTTCCTTTGCTAAGCAAACCAGTCTGCATTTTTCTTGGGTCTTATCACTGGATCTCCTCTCCTGGCTGGTCAAGCTACAACCCATGACTGTGAACCTTCTATGATTTTCAAGTGATGACTCCCCAATGGCTTGCCACCAAAATCTCCTCCAACACTTGATTTTAGATATGTTGTAAACACCAATTTAATTCATATTTAATGAAAATTTCCCAGCCATTGGGCTAGACAACCACAAGAATCCCAACAGTGATTCCCATCCATTACAAAGCATGCAGTTTAGTTTTGGACAGGCACTGGGGAAATGATAGAAACAAAAAATGGCAGTGTATGATGCAAAAGAGAACGAGATATATCAGGAAAGAGAGGAGGAGGGGGGAGTAGAAGGGGCAGGCAGAGGGGGCGGAAGAGAAGAGAGGGAAGGAAGAGTTAACAAAGGATGCCCTCAAGTTAGCCAGGTAGACTCAAGCTGGTGGGAAAGGTACTTCATGTGAAGGGTCCAGTTAGTACAGGGACTAAGTGTACGGAGATAGAGGGATGGAGGGATAGAGGGATGATGGGATGAATATATATATATATATATATATATACACACATATATATATACACACACACACATATATATACATATATATACATATATACATACACACACATACACACACACACACATATATATATATATATATATATATATATATATATATATATAGAGAGAGAGAGAGAGAGAGAGAGAGAGAGAGAGAGAGAGAATGGGTCAAAGAGTGTTTTAAGGCAAGACACACCTGGAAAGTCAGACAAAAGCCAGAGATTCATAACTCAGTTAGAGACAGAAAACCACAGCATGCTTTAAGGTGTTATTTATGCACATCCTGTGGGCAGTTTCTCCCGCAACAGAGCCCAGCTAATGGGAAAAGTGGCATGGAATTGCTTTTAGCTGAAATGTTCTATGAAGCCACCTCAGCCCTGGAAGGCATTCAGTCTCCCTGTACTGTTCTAGACTTAGCCATTTGGGGACAAGGCACAAGATATACAGATCATAAATCCATCCTGCCATGCCTGGGTTGATGCCTGAAGACAAGTAAAAGAGCTAAGAGTAAAAAGACGGAGGAAGCACCGGGTTGGTTGGAGGATAAAACCTGGTGATGGTAGGTTTAGTCCAGTTCACTGGGCTTGGATCCTAGATCCTAGCTGGCTGGGGCTCTGGGGGATGAGGCTAGTCTCATCATGCCACATGGAGCCCTACAGATAAAAGCCTTAATTAAGTAATGTATGAAACAAATTAAACAGATTTGGTCCAGTTTCTGCCAGCCAGATTAATTAGGGCGCCCAATGGAATAACACGCTCATGGGAAAATTCCCAGTAGCCAAGACGATGTAAAACTGAAGAGGCAGGATGACCAGCAGACAGTTTTCTAGAGGTCCCTGACACACATATCCCGTAAATGGAGGCACACATTTGTTTTAAATTAACTTGAACACATATAATCTCTCAAGGTCTCTCTCCTCCCTCTCTTCCCTTCTCTCTTCTCCCATCCTCTCTCCCTTCCTGTTTCTCCCTCCCCCCCCCCCCCGAAAGAGCAGGTTTGTTCACTGCCAAGTATGATAAAGACCATATTTCTGGCCAAGGCAAAGGTCAGGTGAGCTCCCCAGCAGTGTAATTTGGAGAGATTTGGTTTCCCTGATGAGCGCTGAGACTCCGATTCTGTACACTTTTGGCATTACCTTACAAGAATAGTGACTCGGAGAATCACAAATGTACGTTCATTTTCCTGTGAATGCCAGTGTTCCACTAAAAACCCTCTATAACTGATCCATAGAGAGCAAACATGAGCTGGGAAAGCTAGTTTCTCATCTCCAAGCAGGGCAAACTCTCAGTCACCTCACATCTCTTGACATGCATAACGCTCTGGGCTAGTGTATTCGTCGCCTTTTTCATTGCTGTGACAAAACCCTTACAACAATTAGCTTAATGGGGGAAGGGTTTGTTTGCTCTCACAGTTGAAAGACCTGTTCTCTACCATGGAGGGGAAGGAATAAAGTCAAGAGTGGCTTTACTGTGACCTGACCAGTGCCCAGCTACCTTCCATTTTCCTTTGGATTTTGTCCAGGCCTCCAGCTCAGGGGCAACCACCACCTGCATTCAGGGTCAACTTTCTTACATCTCTCCTGGTGTCACCCTCACAAGCACACCCAAAACTCCGAGTGTTTCCTACTCCACGTTCACAGTGGAACTTAGCCATTGCTGGTGGGTGTTGTGATGCCCACAATTCAGATAAGTAAATTAAAGTTCTCCCATATACAATCAATGCACTAAATTACCAATGTACATTTTTATCAATTAAGTTTTTATATTGTCAGTCCAGAACTAAGACTGGGTGATTCCATGTTCCTGATACATATAACGGATTCATTAAACTACTAATTTTACATTTTCATCACTAAAGCTTTTATGTTGTTAGTCCAGATATAACATTTGGTGATTCCTTGTTCCTGATCTCAAATGTTTTTATTCAGATACTTATCTTTAAATATCCCTCATTTCTTAAAAAAGATAATTTCTTTGTTGAGGAATGGTGACCCTGTAATAAACCACTTAACATGAAATTCTTCTAGACGCAGAGATTGTCACATGATACAAAAGTTCTTCCAAAGAAACTATGCCCCACGATTCCTGTCTAGTGGTTGAGAAATCACATTACTTAAACCTTTTCATAATTTCTGTGGTATAGAATATGTGGCTTAGAGCTGAGCATTAATTGTCCCTATAAAGAAAGTCTTCTAAAGAGAAAATAAACCACAAAGAAGACCATGACCAAGGTTGTGACAGAAAAGCAAAGCCATGGGACTGGAGAGATGACTCAGTGGTTAAGAGCACTGCCTGCTCTTCCAAAGGTCCTGAGTTCAATTCCCGGCAACTACATGGTGGCTCACAACCATCTGTAATGGGGTCTGGTGCCCTCTTCTGGCCTGCAGGCATACACACAGACAGAATATTGTATACGTAATAAATAATAAATATTTTTTAAAAAAAGAAAAGCAAATCCGGGGACAATATAAAACCATGCCCAGTAAGAATTGTTTTACTGGCCTTTTCTTTATAAGTAAACGGATGTTACTCCATTTGATTATGCCTTACAAGAGTCAATGCCCAGGAACGTTCATTCGGGCTCCTGTGTGGGGACAAGGGATCTATTGGGAAGTGTGGCTCTTCAGCCAGAAAGAAATTAATGTAATGCTCTTGGGAGGAACTTATTTTTTCAGAGAAGTCCATTGTTCTAAGGCTGAGTTGTGTTGCTTAGTCTCTTGCTCCCAGACTCTTGCCAAATTGCCGTGTTATGAAGCATCAAGAAGGCCTTTTCCAAACTCTGTGTTGATGTCAGTATCATATCCTGAAGTTTGCAATCCAGTAGACACATGAACTACATAAACTTTTCTGTATAAACTGTCTAGTCATGGCTGGCACAATGGTCCAGCTAGGAAATACTCTGGGTGCCAGGATTGACCATTAGAGCTGGATCTCTGGAACAAACACAGCAGGAAAAAAAAAAACCAACCCTTCAACTTGCCCTCTGATATCAGCACCTATGTTATGCCACTACTACCAATCACAGCAAACACACAATGAACAAATGTAACTGTAAGGATTTTTTAATTGTCTACCCATGATAGTCTGTTAGAATAAAAATATCTAAAAGACTTTTATTAAACCAACTTTCAATATATTTATCAAACTTAAAACTTTCAGTTTGCTAATCGGTTGTGATTTACCCTAGATTAAAATCCATCTTAATAATGGTGTCTTTTCTACTCTAAGACATTTAAGAAGCTGCGTGACATTTAAAAAATGCAGAGGATCAAGGCATATGAATGTCAAGGAAGACTAAATAACTATCCCAAAGTTTTTACATGTTACAGAACTGGTTGTCTTTCTCAGATCTGGGCTGTCCAGATAACCATTGAAAGCTGATAACTAAGTAGTAAACCCAAAAACAGAGGAGATAAAAAAATCACTGAAAGTTATCTAATGCACTTGGCAAGGACATCAAATAGCATCCTACATGTGAAAATGCTTATCAAACATCGAGAAGTAGATATCAGCTTCCTGCAGGTAAAAATCTGAAAGTTAATTTGAACTGATAAGGGCATAATGTGTTTGAATAATTTCAAACAGGAAAATGTTTATGGAAGGTATAGCTTTAGTATGAATCTGAAGATATGAGTATTTAGGATTCTGGTCAGAAAGAGCACCATGCCTTGGTCTATAAAAGCAGTTTCATCTTTTATTCTACAAATCAGTTACTTTAATTTGGAATATATAGACTATATGTGTGCAATATGAACATGTTGTGGCTATGATTTTATCGGGTATGTGTATGGAAGATAAACATAGGATAAGAACCTGTAACTACACTTCAAGTCTGATCCTTCAGTGGAAAAAGAAAAGGTTTATGAAATCTACTAGAGACATCTGTGGGAGGACAGCTCTCGGGCATGCTTGGGAGAGACGAGCCTGGCTCCTGAACTGGGAATGGATAGAGCAGGGGGTGTGACGTGTCATTCACTTAGGATCAAATAAGGATCATACTCTAAAGGTTCACTTACATGAAGTTAGACAGCTCAGGAATAGAGCACAGGCTAAGAAAACCCAAGGAAGACGACCATTCTTGCTATCGTCGTACATAACCATAATGTTGTGATGAATGTGCATGTTTTACATTGTCCACACATAAAACCAGCCGAATCCTATCACAGATTGTATACTGGTAACTCTAGCTCCTCTTCAATGAACATGAAATAGAGACTAGCTGTTTTAGATGCTTTGATCATTGTCTTTCCGTGTGCAGACGGTGTTAGGAAGTTCTAGAGTAAGATGCTCATCTCAGAAATCAACTGCAAGGAGCTCTCCCTCAGATGGCTATATGAATGGGGAGAAGTGGGAGCAAAGGTTCTTAGGCAAAGCAAGAGCACAATATTTTTATGGTAATGTTTAAGAAACTATGGAGAGTGCCAACAGAAGAGTGCTGGGCATCACCAGCGATGAGGAAAACATAAAATATGGAAAGAAACATGAAGTCAGAAAATATTGCAGTTGAAGGGAAGTCCCTTTAGGAAGCTATATTTAAAATTTTCAAAAATGGACATGGAGGGACATTTGTGGAAGACTTTTAACTGTTTGGTTTATTAAAACCAGCCACAATTTTTAGATACATTGTTCATACTGATGTTTATAAAGATAACCTGACCGCACAAAGACCTGTAAACTTCCTAAAACCCAGAAAAGTTTGGAAACCACGGGAGTTCCCACACAAGCCTGCCCACCACTAATATAGGAAAGTTCTTTCATCTCAATAGCTAAAGAAAACCATTGCCAAACGTAGAACTTGCTGCAGTGGAATATATACAGCGATCTGAACACTAAATTATAGAAGACTGCAATTGTCATTCTCACTTACCCCACACACTCATCTTGAAGCTTGAATGTGAAAAAAAATTACAAAGGTTATGAAAGTAATATGCTTCAGAAACCAGAAGATGAAATGCAAACATGTCAAGAAGATTTATATCATCCCCACTGTAAAGATTTCAAAATACTAGCAGGTGACTAGGTGCTGATGGCTAAAGCTCATGGAAAAATAGAGCAGTTTCCCATGGTCTATGGGCATTTTCTACTCAACAGTAATAAAGACGGCATATGTGGGGAGAAGGAAATGCGTATTTCTATATCCTACCTTTAAGCTTTTCCCTATGGAACAGAAAAGTGGCTGAGAAAATAAAAGTAGGAAACCACACGTGGAAATCTGCTACAGAGATATGTGATGAAAACGAACTGGGCACAACGTAGGCAAGAACTGTCTACAGCGGCAGGAGCATCCTAATGAAAATGTGTTCTTGCATCTAAAGAAGGGCTATTTTTAGCTGGGGACATCAGTAAGAATATATGGTGATAGATTGCAGCACCAACAAGACGACCCTGTCCCTCTGTACCTTGGAGAGGAGTGAGAGCCACGAGAGAGCCACGAACGAGAGTAGACAACAATGAGAAGCACAAATAAAGAATCTCCGTATCTTTGGAAACCATTTTTGGATCCTGACAAACTTTAAAGCACTCAGCAGCATCCTCTCCACCAGGTCTAGGTCCCTTCTGATAGGCATGGATGTCTTTGAAGTGCATTGAAACATCTACCTGGGATTTATCTCACCAAACTCCAACATAGGAGGGCACGGAATTTTCACCTACCAATGGGGTGTGTTTGACTCTGTGTGACTGGAATCACGGTTTTTACCGTGTATGAGACTGTTGATTTTAAGATTAATCATGTGATACAGCCAGGAAATAAATTCAGTTGCTTTTCCCAAAGCTAGCCATCTATAAGTCAGCCATTGGTTTATCTTTAAGAGTTATTTAGCCTTGAACAATCAAACTGAAAAACTAACTTAGATAAGGTGAGGAATGAAGCTCAATGGTAAAGAACAAGTCTAAATTCAAGGCCCTTGCTGCAAGCTTCTATACTGAGAAATTAAAAAAAAAAAAAACCAAACCTAACTAGATTAAAAACTAGCAGCAGATAAAATCAAGATAAAATAATAAGGAAAGGGGAAGCATTACTTTTGCTATTTCCAGTTAAACAGATTGCTAAATTACTGCTGCTCCTAAATACATGAAGTAAATTTTCCCAACACAATTTTTATCTCACAGGGAGAAGCCCAGTATATCTTATGGGAATCCACCACAGCCAGCGTAATCTTCTACCTCCCAGATTCATGTGTAGTTATCAACACTAAATTGAAATTCTGGAACAAAGCCCAGAACCTCTTGCAAACTAAAAACGAAGCATCTACCTTAAAGGGAAAGGTTTCTCCTCCTCAGCACACACACACACACACACACACACACACACACATACACACACATACACACACACCCTCTCTCTCTCAAACCTCTAACATTCTTGGAATCTTCATTTCTCTGGCCCAGCAGTAATATCAGTTCTCAAAACAAACAATATGTACTTAGCATAATATGTACACATCTTTCAAAAGTTAAGTTGAAGAAAATCAAGTCAAATTGATTTCATTTTCATTTGAAAAATTATTTGATTGAAGGCATCATAAAGTTCATAAAACAACATGACATAGAATAAAAAGTCAACTGCAACACCCAAGGAGCTATGTTTACTAGAAAGGCTATCACCAAACCTTTCAGAACTGAGCATATTCCAGCTTTTGGGAAAGAGTTTTGGTGCATGCACTATATATTACATAACTCTGTCAAGGGAGTTAGGGCTTCATGCTATAATCAAACACATGTGCATTCCTAAATCAAAACATAAGTGTGCTGGAAAGGGGAGTGCAAATAGCTTTATGCTTCATCAGTCAGGTGGCTAGGTTAAATGAGATGTAAACAGATTTCTGTTACCCAGAAAAAGTCTCTGGAATTGTGCTGCTGAAGCAAACAGAGAAGAAGAAAGTGAGACTTCAGAAATAAAGACATGGCTGCACATGGTGGCACATGCAACTAAACCCACCATGCCACCACTCAGGAGACACACACAGGAGGACCTCTATCTGTTGAAGCCAGCATGGTCTACATAATAATACATAATAAATCACACACACATACACACACACATGCACATATGCACACACATGCACACACATGCACGCACACATGCACATATGCATGCATACACACATGCACACACACATACACATACTCACACATGAAGAAAGGGAGGAAGGGAGGAAAGAAGGAAAGAAGGAAAGAAAGACAGATATTTACACAAAAGTGAAATAATGTAGAGAAAAAATTACAGGTTAAAGGAAAGTAAAGACAGTTTTGAGCCTATGTAGTGTAGACAAAGAAACATCTGATGCCTCAATACAACATATCCAATAAACAAACAAAAAAGATAAAAGTCCCACAACCAATTCGGGAGGAAACATAAAGGATTGGTTCTTGTGTCGATGTGTATCACCATTTTAGAAGGCAGACAAGTTATATCTACACCCCGGTCCCCTGGGTCTGTGAATATGCTGCATAGCAACAAGACCTCAAAGATGCTGTCAAAATTAAACACCTTATAATGGGATGCTTTTCTCAATTGCACAGGACATATAATCATTGAAGCTCTTCAAAATGGAGAAATTTCTCTGGTTCATGTCTGGCACACAGTCGAAAAGGAAACTACAAAGATACATGAGTCCGTGATCCACTCTGTTGATGGTGAAGACACATATGGGAGTCATGGGAACGAAAGAAAGGCAAGAAGAAAGACTGTCTGGACTGACAGGCAGGGAGGGAAGGACCACCTACTGAAACTGCAAGGTAATGAATTCAATGCCAGTAAGGATGAGCTATTGGAAATGGATCCAGCCTGACCTTCTCTAGGAAGAACATAACCACAAAACACCCAGATGTCAGCCTTCACAATAATGGTGGCCAACCCAGTCTAGACCTGACCTTCTGCCCACAGAAGTCAGAGGCGATAAACAGGTGTTGTTTGCGGTCATTAAATCCATGTTAACAGCCTCAGCCCTGGTGAACGGTTGGCCATAGTCAAAGAGACATTGCAAATATGGACCATAATGAAGAGAAATGGGTGAAAGGTGTGATTCTTTTTGCTGGCAATTAATATAGACTGGAACACATTCATGGAGCATCTAATGTGTGCTGGCAGACGCGCACTGATTGTTAGTCCTGCTCATAGATACACTTTCCCCCTCCTTGTAGTGCTGTTATAAACAGAAATAGAAACCAAGATTCTTTTACACAAATTGATTATAAAACTGCACACAGTAGACAGACGCTGTGTCTCCCCACTTTGAAATACTATGCATTAAAGATAAATGAAGTGAGTGTAAGGGCAAAAGTCCTTCATCTAAGCAGGCTTACATTGCTTTTAATAATTTCTTTTATTTTTTGAGCTTTTAATATAGTTACATCATTTTTCCCTTCTCTATCCTTCTTCAAACCCCCACATTTACTCTTCTTTTCTCTCTTTCAGATACACGGCATCTTTTTTTCAATGATTGGTATCACATGTGTGTGTGTGTGTGTGTGTGTGTGTGTGTGTGTGTGTGTGTGTGTGTAATATGAAACCTGCCATATCTGTAGGGTTAAAGCCTCTTGGGCTTTCTTAATTCACGTTAGTAGGTATGTTGGTGTCGCTCTTGTTCTGCTCACATTAAGGCAATGCACTTGATAAGTTTTATATCAACTTGACACAAGGCACAATCATCCGAGAACAAGAATTCTCATTTAAAGACTGAACTCCTAAGGTCCAAATGAGGAGCAGAAGAAGGGAGAACAAGCAAGGAAGTCAGGACCACGAGGGGTGCGCCCACCCACTGAGACAGTGGGGCTGATCTAATGGGAGCTCACCAAGACCAGCTGGACTGGGACTGATGGAGCATGTGATCAAACTGGACTCTCTGAATGTGGCTGATAATGAGGGCTGACTGAGAAACCAAGGACAATGGCACTGGGTTTTGATCCTACTGCATGTACTGGCTTTGTGGGCGCCTAGTCTTTTGGACGCTCACCTTCCTAGACCTGGATGGAGGGGGGAGGACCTTGGACTTCCCACAGGGCAGGGAACCCTGACTGCTCTTTGGACTGGAGAGGGAGGGGGAGGTGGAAATTTTTAATTAAAAATAAATTAATAATAATAATAAAAGAAAAAATAAAATAAAGAGAATGCATCATAATATCAGGTTGTAAGAAAGCATAAAAAGGCATTTTATTAATTAGCAATGAATGGTGGTAGGCCCTGCTATTATAGATGGTCCATCTGTTAAACAGCACCTCTCCAGGGCCTCTACATTAGTTCCTGCCTCTGGGTTCCTGTCCTGTTTGTGTTCTTGTCCTAACTTCCTTCATTGATGGACAAAGTTTAAGGAAAAAAAAAAAACCTTTCTACCACAGTTGTTTTTGGCCATGGTTTTATCATAGCAATAGTAACCCTAGCAAAGACAGGGAGTCATGCTGGTGAGACTTTCTGGGTGCAGTTTCTGACATACTTGGAGACACAGTCTCACAGCAGACTCCCTGAGTCTCTGACTCTTACAATACTTCTGCCCTTTTTTTCCCCACAATGACTCCTGTACTCCAACATCACTTACCAAATGGTTACAGAGGACAATATTATTTATGGGATATAGAATGCCACTTAAGTCTTAGAAGTTGAAGTTGAAATTTTAGAGCTTCATAGTAAACCTACATGTCTCAACAGACAAGAATTTCCAGAAATTCGGGCTTTCCATTTAATCAATCATATAGGAAGCTTTCTCTATAAAAGGACTTCAGATTCATAGATGATAATGCAGTCTGGCACCTATGAATCATCTCATCATAGCTTACAAAGCAACACTAACAGTTCGAATGCACTGATATCTCAGCATTCCAGAGATTAGATCCAAAGCCAAAGTCAAAATGGACATATATAGTGCACACTCTTAACCATCAATAAACAAGAGGGGTGTTATTTTAGAAATGGAGACTACATTCAAGCTCAAGGTTCAGATACAAAAGTCCAAAAATTTGCTCTAAATCTTATACTTCCCTAATTTTCAGAGCTGTGTGCCAGGAAATTTTCAAAATTTGTTAAAGGAAGTCATTATCCAAGCTTATTATTGTTTATTAATACTGACCAGAGTGGTATAGGTGATTCTTTTATGCTTTTCACACCATACCTCACACCCTAAAATTCAGACAAGACTCTCAGCAGGACATTGACAATGTCATCAAAAGGATTACAGGCAACATTATATAGACTGAGCAGGCTGCATTTATATATTTAGGAATACACATGTGTATGTATAGGAAGACAGATGATAGATACAGACAGACAGACAGATAGAAAGATAAATGCATACATATAGATAAATTCATAGAGAGAAATAGATATATACATACATAAATATAGATGATAGATAGATATAGGTAGATAACAGATGCTAGATATATAGATGATGATAGATAGATAGATAGATAGATGATAGATGATTGATAGATAGATAGATAGATAGATGATAGATGATTGATAGATAGATAGATGATAGATAGATAGATAGATAGATAGATAGATAGATAGATAGATAGATGATAGATAATAGATAGATAACATGATTGATAGAGAGATGATAGATAGATAGATAGATAGATAGATAGATAGATAGATAGATAGATAGATAGATAGATAGATAGATAGATAGATAGAAGACAGATAGCTATAGATAGATGATAGACAGACAGACAGACAGACAGATGACAACACAAAGGACTATGAATTTGAGAGACAGCAAGGCAATACATGGGAGGGGTTGGAGAGAGAAAAATAAGGAAAGAAATGATGTTATTGTATTTTAATTTAAAAAATAATTACTTTAAATGATGATAGGCCTCCTGATTATTTTTAAGGTTTTTCCTGGTGCATTTTGCTGTGTCTTGTGATAATTCTTCCTCCATCCAATCTATTCTTGCACATGAAACTGTACCTTTGTAACCACACTGAAAAAACACCAACCCTCTTCTCAGTGTGGGTTATATAGTGCGCGCATCGCTCTCCCTAGTCTGGCACATAATTACGGACCTATAAATTACTAACCGGCTACATTTGCTTTATATCTAAGCCATTAACTCAAATTTATTGAACTAGAAAATTGGAAAATAAAAATAGACAGCTGACGACACAAGATTTAAACTTCACCATAAAATGCTGGGTATGCGTATTAATAAGTGTGCTGTATTTCTTAATGGAAGCTATCTTACCAGTGGAAGCTCTCAATCGCCAGCATATATTGTCCGAATAGCTACAAATACGAATTTAACAGAAAAAAATGATGACACAATTCAGGGAGCATCCTCATCCTAACACCTGGATTCACCTTTAACTCTTCATTACCTCACACCTATTGTTTGTTCAGGATTCACTGTTTCTCTGAGTGGGTGCAAAAAAAACCACAAAATCCCACCATGTGATTTCCTAACTCATTTGGCAACTGCATTTTTTTGCTTTGGTGAATAAAGCTCCAACCTAAGGTTTAAACATTTTCGTAAATAATTGGTCCTATTCTTCTCTCTTATGATTCTGGAGGCGCACTGCAAGACACTAAAAAACAGGTTTGCATCTTTCAGAAAACTGAGAACTGGCGCAGAGGATGAACCCAGATAGGTTCAAAGTTGAGTCCCAGAAAAGCAAGAATATTAATAAAAAATGATTTCCTTAGCTATGGGGCTAATGAATATGCCTTAGGACACAGCTGCTCTCTGCCATGCAATTTTAAAAAAACAAAACAAAACTTTCACAAACTGACCTTTCTCCGGGCTAAAATTAGAATGTTTTTGAAATACTCTATAAGGCTTGATATTTTCTTGGCCCTCAAGGTAGTTCACAGCTCTAACAAATAAGTACTTTTGCTTAGAGTAAAACAAAACAAAAAAAAGCCTGTCCCAGATTTTTGAGCACTGTGGGTTTTGGGTTTGGAGAAGTCCTCCTTGTGGTAATCATCTTTCCAGATTTGGCACTGAAATGGTCCCTGCTAAGGAACAATGGCATGTACTGGAAATGAGTACCTTATCAGGCTCAATGGCCTCCCCTGGAACCTGTCTTTTGCTTCTTGAATTCAGTACTCTACTAAAGCAAGACATTCCCACTGCTCCTGCGTAATGCCTTACCTGGCCATACATGTAACAGCACAGAAGAGAAGGGCTCGCTTCCAGTCACGTAGTATCCAAAGAATGAAAATAAGCATCATGGGAGCAAAAAGAAGCTGGTAAAAGCACATGGGAAGGGTGATTTCCAAGGCATGAGATGCCCACTTCTAAATTCCTTCATATGTGTGCAGCTCAAAGACCCGATACCTGATCGCTTACACAGCAAAAGTTAAAAAATAAGGCCGAAGGAATGAAGCTATTCAAAACTCAGAGTGGGCAGATACACCCAAGATTCTCATGACCCCTGGTAGCGTACATTCTCATCACAGTAACCAAAGGTCCTTCCCTGCTTTGGGGAGCATCACTCACCTCAACACAAGCTGATGTAAGCCGGTTTCATTTACAGGCACAGACAGCCCAACTGTGGCCTGCCAACTCTGCTGGGGGACAACAGAAGGCCTCCCAAAAGATTATCAAAGAAACTTTTATTTCTTATGTGATTCCATCTTCCTGGCAAGTAAATTCTTACTACCTCACTTGCCTAGTAAAGATGTGTCTGCAATCAGTCCATTCCTCATCGCACCTCCCCACTGTAAGGTGATTCAGAAAACATACAAGATGATCTTATAGCATCCTATGTAACCAAGGTAGTAGTTCTGAAGTACCTGGAAATGAATCTTACAGATAACCAGTTCGGATCTATTTTTAAGTGGGCACAGAACAAATTCAGTATCTGCCTAAGATTTTTGGTGGAGGGTTTCTAATCCTTTAGACCATAACATTTTTTGTTGCTACTTCATAACTGTAATTTTGCTGCTGCCTTGAATCATAATGTAAATATCTGATACACAGGATAATAGATATGTGACCCCCATGAAAGGTTGTTTGACCACCGAGAAGGCCTGCGACCCATGGGTTGTGAATCACTGATTCAGACAGACATCTGTGATCTTCTTTAATCTCTTCCAGGGTTTTCACAACCTCGGTAACTACTGATACTTGAGACCAGGTAATTGTTTGCTGTTCAGCTCTACACTGTGTGGTGTACAATATTTAGAAATGTCACAGTCTGTATCACCTATAAACCAGTACCATCACCTCACATCCTCTAGTGGCAACAAACAAAACTATCTCTAGACACCACTAAACCTAGCAATGTATGTAACAAATGTATGACATGATCCCCAATTAAAAGGCACTGATTTGGCCCCAGACCTTTCCACACACTGTAATAGCCACAATCTCCTATGTAAAACTTTATTGCTCATTTGGAACCCTGACTCCTACTTAAACTTTGTTTTCATTTCATTCCACTGGTTGAGATCCGACAGTTTATCATTTGATTTTCTCCACAGTACTGAGTTTAGTAGTTTTGGTTACATACAGTCTCTGAGTCTATAGGCTGTTTCTCATTGTTTACTGACAATGATAAAATCTAGTCTCTGTCTCTGGTAACAGTGAACAGCCAATAAGATGGCAACATGAATGTGTAGAAAATAAGCAAATATGAATTATTACTAATAAACTGAAAAGCAGAATAGATATGTTACAGTTGTAGTTATTTAGTTGTATGAGTAGTGGGGTGGTGGAAAAGATCTGGGAGGAGATGAGAGGAGAAAATTATTATCAGAATATACTATATAAAGAATGTATGTTCAATAGTAAAGAAAGACACAAAAATTCATAGTTAATCACTTATAAACAATCTTGCTACAGAAATTTCATCTTCACATCATCCAATCTTTATTATTGTTGCTGCTGGTGGTGGTGTGGTGGAGCGTCTCTGTGTGTGTGTGTGTGTGTGTGTGTGTGTGTGTATGTGGGTGTGGGTGTGTGGTGGAGTGTGTGTGTGGAGTGTGTGTGTGTGTGTGTGTGTGTATGTGGGTGTGGAGTGTGTGTGTGTATGTGGGTGTGGGTGTGGGTGTGTGGTGGAGTGTGTGTGTGTGTGTGTGTATGTGGGTGTGTGTGTATGTGGGTGTGGTGTCTGTATGACTCTGTGGACAGGACTATAAAAGAATGCATGTGGACATCACAGGGCTTTCAGAAGTCAGTTGTTTCTTTCCACCTTGAGTTTCCGTTCTTCAGCAAAGCAAGGGCCTCTGCCTGCTGAACCACCTCCCCTGACTTCCCCCAAACCTTAAGGCTTATTGTGAGCAGGAAAAAATTCACCCAGAATCTCTGCTACAGCATTTTCAACAAAAACCTGGACAACGTCTTAACAACCAAATTAAACTACTGAACAGACATTTAACAGTTTAATGATCTCATTGCAAGAAAATAAAATTTCACTTTACATTTCGCTATGATGCTCAAGTCACTGATTATTTATGTATCAGATATTTTTATCGGCAGATTTGAGACCAAGTCTAAGAACTGTAGAAAGACTAAAGTGGTCGCAGCACTGCGGAAAAGTTCAAAGGTAAAGTACTAGGACAGTGTCCAGGGCCCTGGCTTTTAATCCCAGGTATTCAAAAAAGAAAAACATATCTGAAGAAAGAGAGTTGAAACCAGTAAGGACTGTGGTGAGCACATACGAAGTCAGTGTCTTCTACCTGTGCTAACAAACAGCTTCTTTTGGCAACTGAAAAAATGTTTGCTATTTCTAAAAGCCCATTGTCAGCAGTAAGCATGCCCCCAAAGCACTGTGCAGAATCTATATCCATCTTCATTGTTACAAGATGGATTTAATTTTGGGTTGCAGCCAATGCTTTCCATCAAAGGTTAGTACATTCTGATATCAGTCAATTCAGGTAAAAATAAATTCTTAGCAAGGCTTTAATTTTATTAAAGTTAGCCTATGGAACCCAGTATAGGTACTGAAGAGAGAAAAAAATGTTTCAGGTGCCAGGGACAGTTATTGACAGTGGGTGCAATCTCCCACACAGGAGCTACTGTAAAGCAATATTCATGTACTATAAGTTTGATGGCTCAAACTTTTAAAAAGTCATTTAAAGCTGGAGGCTCCTATGGGGGAAAGCAATTAGGTCTAATCAACACTTCCAAAGTAGAAATAAAATAGCATGGAATCCCAGTCTATGGTGTTCGGGAGTTTCATACAATGAGTTTGTTACTGAATGAATTCTACTTTCATTTAAGGATCTGCAAATATGACTGAATTAATGCTTTTGAAGGAATCTTTAATAAGCACTATCTTAGAACAAAGATTCTTTTTTAAAAAATTGGATTACATGTAATCTGTAAACCCCAATGAGTTGGTTTATTCAAAACAAAAGATAACCAATACAGATTAACATAAGTAAGCCAGGCAGATTTATTTAAGAAAGAAAGAAAGAAAGAAAGAAAGAAAGAAAGAAAGAAAGAAAGAAAGAAAGAAAGAAAGAAACTTTGCAGTCTCTAACATTGAGATGAAGTTTTCAAAAACAAAACAGACTTTAAATATGGGAGCCTCTACTTCCTGCTTGCATTAAGCCATGAATACCCATGGGTGGCACATTTAAAAGCAACAGACACAGATTACTGCAGCCATGCTCCCACACTGCACTGGCAAAGGCTGAGGGACCGTCGGAGTTACAATTCAAGTCTGCATATAAATATACAGAGCTTCTCTTGGGGTTTATAAGTTCTATCCAGGATGAGAACCTTTTTAAAAAATCAATCTGCTCCCTAATTGATCCACTGCAAGTCTCATTTGACAACGAGGAGTTGAGTCAGAAATAGTGTGTGGTTGGTTTAATTCAGCACTTTACCACAGCAGGCTGTGATTCACCTGCGGTTAGGAAGAAATCTACGGAGACCTGGAGCTGGATTCTTCTAGAGGCTATCTGATTTCTAAAGCAGCCGACTTGACAGTTAATTGATAAGTTGGAATTGTAGATGAGTTGGGAAGTTCTGCTGATTTCCCAGGAGTTACAGAGAAAGGCCTTACACACTCCAGTTCCCATCATGGATCTGAATAAATACATTTCAGAAAATATTAGAACCAAGTCGCTTAAGCCAAAATAAAGCTTAATTTTTCTATTTATCAGATCTGTGTTTCAAATAGCCTGATAGTAAATATTAAAACATAATAATTTTCTGTAGTGTATGCATCAGTGTTTAATGACGAAATCAAAAGACTATTTCTAAACCATCGATTATCAAAATTTAGATATACAATAGCCAAAAATAATTAACAAGAAAAATAATGTGCTAGGATGTTTTTCATATAAAATATTTTAAATAAAGAAGAAAAAACCTAAACTCCCTGTTTCGTTGAAAACATACAATTTTATACTCTAGATTGGTCACATACAATCACTGAAGGTCACACATTGGTCCATGTAAGACAAGCTACCAAGTAATATTGAGGAAACAAGATGAACATAAAGAGCATTTGTATGTATTTTCATCTGTGTCCTCTAGACATAAAGAATCCTGTTTGCCCTGCTAGTTAAATCTCCAAGGGAAAAGGTTATGATGATGCTGGACATACAAGGTCAAGGGAGATATACCCAATGCAAAGGCTCCAAACTGGACTCAGCAAAAGCAACAGTTGCATTTCTATTCAGCTCAACAAACTCTTAAGCAGTTGTCCAGTTCTGAGAGTAAATGGCAACCACGAATACACATTCAAACATTCCAATCACTAATAAAGGCTAACACCAATATGACCCATACGTGTCAGGCTCTTTTCTAAGTAACTCACAAGGGCAGGTGAATACTGTCTCAGTCTCCAAGGCCACACAGCTGGTACCTGGCAAAACACACTGTTCGCCACGGGTGTAGCTGCTTATGCTTAGACAGGTACTGCCTTGTGCAACCAAGATCCGAGACTTCCTAAACTACAGGGCTAGTAATCACAGAAAAGGGTTCCATCTGGAGGACATGCTGCTGAACAGTCTATTTACCTTAAAGTACCCTACCTAGTAAGTCATCTGTGATTTGGGAATTAAATACAAGGTAATAGTAATATCTATTTCTCTATGGAAAATCAGGAAAGTGAAATGAGTGATACAGGAAGAAAATGCTGAACACCGACTAAGAGCTTAGTACTACTATCCTTGGTGGCCGATTAAAAAAAAAAAAGAAGAAGGTAAATCATTCTATTTGTTCAATGGGACATGAGCAAGGTTTCTTCCCAGGATCTTGTTGTGCGCAAGAAGGAACAAGCAAGGAGTAAGTTCACAGGTAACGGAGTGCAAGGGGTTACAGTTCAGTGGTAACTATTCTGCAAATTCAAGCTCGTGCCTTGAGAAAGAACAAATCTGTCGAAGTTTATATTGGCTTTATTCACAGTGAAAGTCTTCCACATAAACTCAACATTATGCTTACAATTTTACTTGAGAGGTTACAAGTATGGCTTAGTGGGGAAGTACTTGTCTAGAATGATGAAAACCCTGGGTTTAATCCCCACACCAAGAGAAGGAGGGAGAGAGGAAGAAAAGTAACTTGTAGGAATTATGAACATTCTACATTTATTTTGAGTGTGTGTTAGTTTAAGATCTGAGCTAATAGTGGTTATTTTTTTCTGAATTATTTGGCTTACCTC
This sequence comes from Arvicola amphibius, assembly GCF_903992535.2. Taxonomy (NCBI): domain Eukaryota; kingdom Metazoa; phylum Chordata; class Mammalia; order Rodentia; family Cricetidae; genus Arvicola; species Arvicola amphibius. Next base: position 23,545,120 of record NC_052063.2, read on the forward strand.
CTCGAACCAAAAGGACCGTATGGGATGTGCAAAAGTAACACTTAATTTTTAGAAGTTCTTTTTTTTCTATAAGGAGTCTACCAGGAGCTGAAGAGGGTAGTGAAATAGACCTCCCTTTTTTTTTCTCACAGGCCTCTTAGATTTTTGCTATGAACCAGAGAAATCTTAGCTTGTGCCTAAAATATTTGCCTCCTCATTGAGGACTCACGCCAGAGACACCTACTTATCATCTGTTTCTGTCTTCTTTAACACCCACCCACCCCTTGCCTCCTGGGTCCAGAGAAATATAAACTCATGGATCAAATTGCTGTCATGGGAATCTGCCAGGTCCTCTTGTGCCCAAAGTTGAGTATAGAAATACAAGTGGCCAGGGAAGTACCATGTTTCTGCAATAATCATTGTTAATCATTGGAGGATATCTAATTCTGTACCCTTCTCATTTTCCCTTACAATCAAAATTTAAAACTTTATATGAAAATTCAATTACCAACTCAAGAGCTACAGATTGTAGTATCCGACTTGTAAAATTTAGGCAATCACTGTAAAGTTTTTAAGTGGCTAATGCCTCTGAGACCTATTCTTCACTTTTAATGATGACGCCAACCAATGTGGAATAATTACACTACTGCCCGGGATGTGTGTGAAATAAACACCTTGACATTCATTTGTGCCTCATTTATCACAACTAATAGTAGCTAATGGTGACAGAAGAGGCAAAATAGCCTGAACCCATTTCTAAGCACTCAGTATCTCTGTCGTTGAGTACTGCTGGACTCTGATAGACAAGATCATTTTCTCAGTTGAAACCCTTGCCCTCGATGGGGACAGGCTGTCATCATGAATATCTGGGGCTCAATAATGAAAGCTATTGCTCTTGTACTCCAGTAGGGTCATTTCCCAAAAAGAGTTTTCTGCATGAGAAATTTTAAAAGGGATACTTTTTCTCCCCCCAATTACATGGCTTCTCATATTATTGGAATTGTTTTCTCTGGTACTGAATAACCAAGGACCTTGTTAATGACAACAGTATTGTTACTGATAAAAGCTATCACTCATGCATGCTTAATCTGTAACCGTCTGGCATTGTTCCAAGCATGTCCTAAACATTAACTCACGTTAACTTTACTACAGCTACATGCTACGGTTTTCCTTTTAATGAGAAAGATGCTGAGGTACAAATACACATGGAAAGGCAGCTGTGGAACCAGAATCTTATCTCAAGCAAATTTACCCCCCACACCACCTCTCAACCACTCACTAAATTCAATTCCAATGCTACAAGAAATGACTTGGAGACACAAGAGAGCCTATTATAGGACGGATTCAAATCTCCTTTACAACGACAACTACAGGCAATTTGCCCCTGTTCATCTTTCCTGAACACCTATATCCTATTACAATACAAGGCTATTTTGAAGCAGTTCTATAATAAAGTAAGAGAGTAAATAAGGAGATATAAGATACTGTTTTTTATAACACGACAAAAGAACTTACTTCACACAAAGCTATGGGTCAATAAAAAAATATTTTGTGTTCATATAAGTGCTTTTACCCCTACCAAACTCGTGGTAAAGTCAGTGGGTAAAAATGTCTAAAACACCAGGTTCTTGAACCGATACATGCTGTTGAAGATTATTGTCAGTACATACAAACCAATGCACCTGCCAAGAACAGACCGTGGTAAACAACTCATTGGTGAATTTTGATGTTGCAATTGCATTCCACTAAACAACTATTGTTTGTTACGAACATTTCTTTGAGAGCATAGAAGAATGGGTCATCCCAGTCCAACAATGTGAATTCTGGGATATTCTGATGGGGTTTCTTTTTATAGACCCCAACATCAGACACTGTGAAATAGATTAACTAACCATAACAATAGTTATCACACTAGCAAAGGATGTTGGGGCCTGCTTTTAATCCTAGCACTGGGAGGCAGAGCAGGAAGATCTCTGATTTTGAGGCCAGCCTGATTTACAGAGTGAGGTCCAGGTCAGCCAGAGCTAAACAGAGAGATCTTGTCTCAAAAAACAAAAAAGTAAATAGTTATCACACTCTACACAGAAGAGAATAAGTAATATAATGTTCAAACCACAGAAGCCAGAGGCTACATCCAGTAATGCTACTTTATCTCACAGGAGTCTAACAAATGAAGAAAAGAAAGAAGAAATGTTGGATTTTGAATGATATGCTAACAGCAACAAAGGCTTGAGGAAACTAATTTTGGATTTCTCTTTTATCCCTGGGCTGCGTAGAGAATGAGGAGGAAATCAAGTCAAATAAGACCTGAGATAGGCTTTAAAAACTTGGAAGAAAGGAGGGAGGAAAGGAGGGAGACAGGGAGGGAGAGAGAGAAGGAGGGAGGGAGGGAGGGAGGGAGGGAGGGAGGGAGGGAGGGGAGACAAATAGAGCACCTACACAGACTGAATTCAGTCACTCAGTCCTAATTCCTGCTTTAAACATTAGTCTCACCCCGTAGCTCTCTCACATTAAGCCTTCACTTGTTTTTTATCTCTTTTAGATCCTGCATTTTGAAAACCTCTGTTATAATCACAACCAAAGTCAAAGGATAGTGTAAGTAGAACATGTATGGACACCAATAAATCTGTTGCTTCCTGGAGGCTCCAGGAGACTGAGAATCTTTCACACATTCCATTAGAGTCGTGGAATTCAGGCTGCAGAGCCAAGCACCATCTTTTCATACAGCTCACTCCATTTACAGTTACCTGTCAGACACAGAATCTAAAACAAGCTTCTGACCCCCCTCCGACGGCCCCGTCTGTGCAAAATGTGTGTGCTCTCGGCACCTACCACGGAGTCATCACACCGAATGAGAAAATCCTTGATAAACACGGTACCTGCCAAGTCTTCCACAAACAATAACTGTTGTTCGCAACACAAGAGATTTCTTGAGGTCTCCAGGAAGATGACAAGTAAAACCATCATGCCAAAAACATCTTTCAAAATGCCAAAACTGTTGCCAAGCAAGTCATCAGACGAATATTCCTTTCTAATAATCTATTGTGAGACAAATACTTCAGCGAGTTAACACATTAACAACCGTCTCACACTGACACTCAGCTTTGAACCTATTTGCAGTTTTCACTGTTTCTTCAACATTTCAATAGGACAACATATGACTTCCACGTGTTACTCTGCATCTCATTAGAAGGCAGGCTCTGGACTATATGAGTGGCAGAAGGGCCTTCCATCAGAACTGAAAGCTTAGATGTCGAACTTACATAGTCTGCTTCCCAATTTACACACATGCTCGGTGGTTCTCAACCTCCCTAATGCTGTGACCCTTTAATACAGTTCTTCATGTTGGGGTAACCCCCAACCATAAAAATTATTTCTGTTGCTACTTTGTGACTGTAATTTTGATGTTATGAATCATAATGAAATTGTCTGATACTTCTGATGGTCTTAAAGATGTCATGACCCACAGGTTGAGAACCTCTGCTCACAGCTACAGTAGCAAAAAAAAGTATGAATATTTAATATGCCTTTCCTTGTGAGTTTTTTTCAATTTAACCTTCATAAATGCGTTTTGTGGGGAGACAAAAAGCCAAAAACGAAATGAACATGCACACCTAAAACCTTGAAAATCTTCAAACCTTTGGAATCTTAAGCCCCATATTTCATTTGAGGGATGATGAACACTTAAAATTTTGTGGCATAGAAAGTGATTCTAAGCACCTAAGATGAGTAACTTAGCACTTAAATTTTACCATATGCACCAGAGAAGAAGGCCTGGGTATGGAATTGGAAGCCCCGGATCTGGATTCTGGTTATGCTCTCAGTAAAAACTCCATCCTGAGATGCCAATCCTACCCACATGCCTGGATTTGGAGAGGACCCCCTGCTGAAGTGCAGCCATGTTTCTGACAAACGAATGGCTAATCTTTATGCCAAAGAACTTCAACCAACCAGTCCCTAATGTGCAAGGCCTGACGCCATATGGCCTAAATGTACTTCATTTCCAAGCTTTCAATGTCTCTGAGGCTGCATTGGAATATGTATCTTTTACTTAGGAGAGGCTGGAAGCTATTTTTCTCTTCCTTTTCAACTTATGGTTTAAAAAAAGAAAAAGGCTTAAACACGTGAGCTCTAGTGAATTGTTTTCAAACCTAGGTCTCCTAAGTTGCAGATTATCTTCATTTGGTTGCTATGAAATTCTAGCAATGAGAATGTGTTAAAAAAAAAAAAAAACCTGGGAATGATCAATTTTACAAAAACTTCAGAGGAACAATTCTAATCATCCCTAATAAATAATCTAAATTCTCAGGCAATGAAATCATAGCCAGTGATCAAAGTTTTAACAGTCATATCGGCCATGTTTATTTTGGGGATTTTGAGCTTTAGGGCTGGAATATTCAAACATAAGTTATATTAGAACACCACAAAGTATTAAGAAATCATTTTATCCCATATGTAAATGGAAAGATATTAGATGACAATACTGAATTTTAATTTAATTTTTTTTCAGACGGGACATCACTATGTAGAGGAGGCTGGTCTGCAACTTGGGTTGATCTCCCCGTCTCCATATTCCAAGTGCTCAGAGCACAGGCTCCCACCACCGTGCCAGGCCACTGTCAGTTCTGTTTGCTCGTATTTTACAGCGCTCTCCTTTACAGGTGCACACCACTGAAAGCCATTCTTCTCCTGAGAAGTCCAGTGTGCTTTTAGCTCATCTCCTGGAGCTGCACATTTTCAATTCAGGGCTAGAACTGAGAGCAAGGCATGTTTGAGGAGGGTAAACTGGTCTCAGAAATACCCTTTTGAGCCCCAAGTGGTTTTGATGTACAGTCTCTATATGCATTATGGAGAACAGTGTTTACCTGGTGCGGATTTAACTCTGTGAACACGATGTTTAATAACCACCATTTTTATGCAGGTAATATTTCCTTTACAGAAAATAATTTATTTCCTTTCAGAAAAACATAAAGAAATCAGAGATACTTTTAAATGAAGCCAATATATGCTAGTCTATGACTGTGCTTCTGAGAGCAATGTAACAATGTTAATTGCTCAGTAACCTATGAATCTTATTTGATATGTAATCTTTTTCCTCATACTCTTTCCCCTGACCTGTCTTGGCTCTTGATCTATTGCTGTCACAAAAAAACCCAAGGCTGGATGCTTTCTAAAACATTGTGCAATCCCAGCAATTAAAAAGTGCAAACCATATGATGTCAATAGCTTCCCTGGGAGTCTCCCTGACGAGGTTGCAACACAGCAGAGAACTGGAAGTGCCAGATATGGTGGGTAGCATTGCACGGTAATACTCTGCTCTCCAAAGAGTTATCCAGTCTTGAGACCTGATCTATGCCCATGAATCAGCATTAATCTATTTGCAAGAGTGGCACCTCCCTGATCTAACCACACACCACCCCTAACATATAGCTTTGGAGGACAAACCATATCCAAGTAAGAGCACTGGTTCAAGTATTGCTTTGCCGGGAACAGTTTTCAGTTGAAAATAATTCTTTTATAGCATCTCTTTGTCAACTCAAATTTATAGACTTAAGGTTGGTTCCACAGAGGCCATTTTTAATGGAACACCTTCCCCCTGCAAATATCGCCAAGTTATCTTTTTTCCTGTGGGCCTGAAAATTGCTTGAGAGTATTGAAATGGCTAAACTGTCTCCCTCGGAATGGGAGCCTAGCGGAGCAGCATCAGCAAATAGCAGTTTAATGACTTAAGTAGCAGGGTTTCCAGCTTGAGCTTGACGCGATGAGGTCTCCACTGCGCAGGGGCTAATGCAGAAAAAGCACACACAGCCTTTCTCTGTGTCACTCGGTCACACGTTCCGTGTCACTTCTAGCGTAGTCTCTTCCATTTCTGTCCACGTTAAACTGCTTAAATCATTACGATTTCATCTCAGGAGTTGACTTAAGAAAACTTAACCAATTCACTATGCGCAAGCAGAAGGCACTAAGAACCTAGGATCATCTTGAAGAACCTGAAAATGTCCTAGGCTCAGAGTCCAAATTTAAATTTATACTACAAAGTCAAAATTTGGCAGCAAATAAATAACTAATTGCTACTTCTGGGAACATCCTTGAGAATAATTCTACTTACAAGGATAGAAGGCCGTTTCTTACATAATTCACTAGATTATTTTAAACCAAAATAAAGTTATTGGCATTGCAAAGGTATTAGAAGTTCTGAATCAGAGATTAATAAAATGGCCATTGGATCCCACTTTGTAATGATGATCTGCGGGCTGCCGATCAACCATGCCCCTTCACCAGGTGATCTACAAACACCCACCGGGTGCCCTTTAAACAGAGACCTATTGTTATTTGCCCTGGCTAGTAATGCAGTAACATTATAACAACTGATACACTAAGGGAAGAAAAGAATTGTCCGTTTACAATAATAAACTTTAGTTCTGCCTCTCTCTCTCTCTCTCTCATCTCAATGAAGTAGAGGACACTTGGGTTTTCATCTTGTCAGATACCTGCTTAAAAGTTAAATGTCAGGTGTCCTTCAGTGAAAGTTAAACTGTCTTTGGACAGAGGGGACAGGCAAAGTTTACTCTTTTGGCCAGTGGTAGCAACTCCCAAAGAAGCCATGGACAGTAAGACCACAGCTAAACTTTGCTCCGTTTCAGGGAAAGATCAAAAAACTTGTGTGTGGTCAATGCCTTATTTCCAACAGAGAGACACCACTAGCCAAGAAAAGATCCGTCCAATGGAAATTTCTATGATGAAAAGGCTTTATTATTCTTCTCCATTGTGTAGCCACTAGCCTAAAGAGCCTTCCACATGGCTAGAGTCACTGAGGAGCTAAAACACTAGTCTCAATTTTATCTCTTTCAAATAAGCAAATATCTGGTAGCTACCTTGTTTATTGTAAATATATTAGATTCTCATCCTAAGTTAAAGGATATCTCAGCAAGAGACATGAAAGCAGTTTAATAAGAAAAGTATAAAGAAGAGATGAACCAGAATGAAGCTGGGATAGCCAGCTCATTTTCTCATCACTGTGCCCCAAAGGAAGGCTTCATAGTTCCAGTCATTTTTTTCTAAATGAGAGAAAAATAACACATACTATTACTATTAAGTAGCATAGGCGGGTGGTATATTGGCCTAATGATTTTTAGTAGTAAAGTGACATCTTTAGGTATTTTGAAGGCCAGCCACTAGAGCCAGAGGGAGCCTAGCAGAAATTATCATTCCAGTTCTGTGTCTTCGGTGAGTGGGAAGGCTAAGAGCACTGACTGGCCCTTCGTATAAGGTGCCTTTACCAGGTCTGGTCCTGCTAGAGTGGGACACATACTACCTTGACTAATTTTAATACTAAAGATGTGTATATGCATTAAGCCCATGAAAATTGGGAATAATTTTAAGCCCATAAAGTGTCTTAGCTGCCAAAGTATCTTCATGTTTCTTTTAATGGTAATTAAAAGAACTAATTAACTAATTAACTGCCTTATAATATTTAATAAGAGGCAATAATTCAAGAAAAGGGAAGAATCTTCTTACTATTAACAGGGATGAATTTGTACTAGAGCTCAGAGCCCTAGATGTAATTAGGAGAAAAAAATATATGTTGGGGGATAATTAATAATTTTAAACATAAGAACAAAGAGGAGAATCATCTTAGTGAACAGTTAGTGAGGTATCGATTAAATAATGCTGGGCATCATGGCTGGTATTTGTGATCCCAACCTTAGGAGATAGAGGCAGATGGTTCACAAGTTCAAGGAGAGCCTCAGAAATAGCAAACATTCTCACAGCAAAGATGGATGATGCTGTGTACCTAAGGTAGCTTTTGTTGAGGTGATACCACAGCCTGTCTTAAGTTGCTCTATGTTGTGTGAAACTCTAACCTTGGGGGTGGTCCTTCTCCTGGGACCTCCATTTTATAGGCATCATTTGACTCCAGTTTGAGTACAAATTCACAAGCAGGATGACTGTATCTCATTTTGTACATACCATTATCTTTCCAGCATCTCCTATGAAGCCCAGTCTGGCAAACAACTTATTCCTAAAAACAAAAGGAACTACCACATGAGTTTCTCAAACTAAACTGAAACCCCATGAGCACATGGGCATATTAAAACTATTTGGAAAAGATAGGCCCAAGAACTTATCAGACCCACAGAAGCAAGAAAGGTTATTAAATCTTCACCTGGACCCATTAAGAGGAATAACTTACCCCCACCATTCCTCCTCTGGACTTGCTGGTATGTATCAACTGATCAACAGGAAGAGATCACCAAACTTTCCTATGGCTTCAGATCAGATCAGTCTCTGCTGTTGATGTGTCCTACTCAGATGTCATTGGCCAATCAAGACCTGGTCCTGCATCTCACCTCTGTAGCTCAACTCAACGCTGAGGTCCAGATCAACCCAAAGGTCTCCCATCAAAGCCCTGTGAACTCCTCCAGCGAATCTCCAACCAGATTCATTAGTATCTTATCAAAGGACAACAGCAGGTTACCCCAATTTTCTTTCTCTCCCCCTCTCTTCCTCAGAGATGGTATACATCACCATACCCAGCCTAAGTCACTACATCTTTATCAATTCTCTGCTTCTGCTCTAGTATCTATGGAGTATAATCCAACAATTTATTCCTAAAAATAAGTGGTACCACCATATCAGCTTATCAAACTACACTGAAATTATGTGAATACATGGAAATATTAATACTGTATTATAGATCTATAATTGCTATCTTGCATGTAATGTATGGCCTAAGTTTATAGTAGCAATTAATATCAGGATCAAAGAACCTATATGGTGGCCTCAACCTGCTATCAAAGGAAACTGAGTAAAGGCCAATTGGGTAACAGCCTTGAGTAAAGGCTCTATTGTTAAGGATAGTAAAACAAGAAAGATATATAGTAAGAAAAGCCATGAGTTATTTCAAACACTAATGAAAAGTAAATCAGTATTTTTCAGTATTAGAGTTTTCACAGTTAGATATATTAGTTCCAGCCTCACTATGATTATTGATTCTCATTTACATCTGTGTAAATCTTCAAATAATAAACAAGACAGCAATACCAATTACAACCACGAAAGGGGCCATCTCCTTTACAGCTTACACCATAGACTAAGCACAATGCTGGGTGATTTTCATGTATTTCCTCTCCTTCATACAACAATACAATGCAGACTGGCATCATCCCATTTACAGACAATAAAATGCCAGAGTTAAAAAGACAGAGTGGTCATTCAGCTAGTCTTCAGAAGAACTGAAAATCCAATCAAAGTTATCTTAAAGCTCTCACCCACAGACAAGCTGTCCTTTGGGCAGAATGGGAAGAGTGAGGCAAAGGATGGGCTTGGAGGAGTGTATCTCTTCTCCCGTGAGCTGCCCTCCTCCTGATGCTAATGTCTCTGTCAGCAGCAGTCCCCTTAACAACCCTGGCATGGCAGCCACCGTCAGCAGCCAACACTGTCATCACTTCCAGGGTGCTTGTCAACAGCCTAAATAACAAAATCCACATGAAGCTGTGACCTTGTGTGAGACACACAGGAGGCCGAGTTAACCAAATGATATGACACCTGCTTTTCAAAACAAAGCCTCAAAGGTAATTCTCAGCACTCTCCATCTGTCTTACAAAATGTAGTCAAACCATACAGAGAATAAAATAATGTGGGATGTCTTTCTGTATACATGCGGCTTTTATCAGTTAATGAATAAAGCTGCCTTGGCAGGGCAGAATGTAGTCAGGCTGGAGGGGATATATACAGAGAGAGTAGGCAGAGTCAGAGAGACGCCATGTAGCTGCTGAAGGAGAAAGACTCCCGCCGGACTCTTACCAGAAAGCCACAGGTTCGTGCCAATATAGAGATTAATAGAAATGGTTTAATTTAGATGTAAGAATTAGTTAATAAGAAGCCCGAGCTAATAGGCCAAACAGTGTTGTAATTAATACAGCTTCTGTGAGATTATTCTCGTCTGGGCAGACAGGAAACAAATGAATAGTCTCCGATTACAACAAAACATTTTTTTCCTTGTGGTATTAGAGATTAAACCTCGTGAATTCTAGGCAAGTACTCTATCTCTCAACTCTATTTGAGCCTCTCTCCTCTTTCTATTTTGAAACAAGGTTATTAAATTGCTCAAGCTGGCCTGCCTGGAGCTCATGGTATAACCTAGACAGGCTTTGAACTTGAGATGTTGTGACTTTAGTTTTGGTAGTCACTTGGGTTACAGGCATGTATCACCACATTCAGTCTGGATGGCTTAAGAAGCAGAGTTCTTGGAAATTCTGTCTTCCTAAAATGATTTAAACAAGGTGTTAAACTCAGTATTTTGCGCTTTATAAAGTAAGCTGGTGTGTTTGCACTGGAACCTGAGAGTATTAACTCTGCAGCTGGCTCCATGTAGGACTTGTCTTCTGGGTGTTTGTGCAACAGTAACATACACAAGGTAACATACATCAAAGTAACATACATCATTTCAAGAAACCAAGTGGTCCTTGGGTTTCACCAATGCCCACAGTGCTCACTTAGGGTTCATGCTATGATTCTGTATTTCCTTCCCTTAATATACTTTTCTTCTGAGATACCTCTCTGGCTCCATATTTTCAACATTCCAATCAGCTATTCAGATAAAATAAGTTAGTAGCGTTTGTTGATGCAAGAATTACAGTAACAAGCCGGGCAGTGGTGGCGCATGCCTTTAATCCCAGCACTCGGGAGGGAGAGGCAGGTGGATCTCTGTGAGTTCGAGGCCAGTCTGGTCTACAAGAGCTAGTTCCAGGACACGCTCCAAAGGCACAGAGAAACCCTGTCTCAAAAAATCAAAAAAAAAAAAAAAAAGAATTACAGTAACAATACCACTTGATAATTCCTGGATACCAATATTATAAACCATCATATTAAAATGACAATATGCCGAGCTTAGTGCTAAAAATTTCTCATTTCAAATACACAAATACAGACTGAAAAGTTAATCTTTAAATGACAAGAAATTGTTTTATTAGTCATACTTGATAAAGGATGTATCTAAAATATACAAAAATGCCTGAGTATATGAATGGACAAAACAAATTAAGAAATAAGAACAGTATCTGATAAGTATGTAAAATCATAATTATTATAAAATTTAAACTCGATACTATACCACACCTTCAATAATAAATGAAATTTATAAAAAAATAAAAATTTTCTGGATTACCTATAAATTTCTTGTTTAAAAAAAATGTTTCGAGATGGAGAGATGGCTCAGTAGCTAAGAACATTGCCTGCTCTTTCAAAGGTCCCGAGTTCAATTTCTAGCAACCACATGGTGGCTCACAACCATCTATAATGAAGTCTGGTGCCCTCTTCTGGCCTGCAGGCATACACACAGATAGAATATTGTATACATAATAAATAAATATTTAAAAAAACATTTCTGCCACTGTCCTAGTTTGTTCCTCTTTGCAGTGATACTGACCAAGAGCAGGTGGTTTATCTGAATGATAGATTACAGCCCATCATCGAGAAATATAAACAGGAACCCAGAGGCAGGAACTAAAGCAAAGACATGACCGTGGCAGAACACTGTTAAGTGAGTGGCTTGACCTTTGCATGCTCTCTCTGCTACTTTGCTAAATCTAATGCCTAGGACACCTGTCCTGGAGCAGCAGAGCCTACAGTGGGCTGTGCATTTCTACATCTAATTGTGATCAAGAAAAGCCCCAACAAAATGCCCATGGGCTAATCTAACAATGGCATTTCCTCAACTAAGAACCCTTCATCACAGGTGTATCACGTTGACAATATTTAGCCATTACAGCCACTTTGGAAAACAGATTTGCAGGGTTTTGCTGTGGGACAATGGTTTTTATTCTGTAAACATTTGTTTGTTGTACTTGTTTAATAAAATGCTGATTGGCCGGTAGTCAGGCAGGAAGTAGAGGCAGGGCAATGAGAACAGGAGAATTCTGGGAAGAGGATTCTGCAGTCTGCAGTCGTGGTCCAGACACAGAGCAAGCAAGATTTGACTGCCTTGCCAAAAAAGGTACCAAGCTATGTGGCTAATTTAGACAAGAATTATGGGCTAATGTAAGTTATAAGACTTAGTAAATAAGAAGCCTGAGCTAATGGCCCAATCAGTTTATAAGTAATATAGACCTCTGTGTGATTCTTTGGAACTTATTAGCTGCAGGACCAGGCAGGACAGAAAACCTCAGTCAACAGGATTTGTTTTACTTTTGTATATATATTGAACTGGGATCTCATTAGCTTCAAACTCACAATTCTCTGATTTCCAATTCCCAAGTGCTACAGTCACACATGTGCCAACAAGCCTGACTTGGTAATTTCATATAAAATAAACACAGCCATATCATGTGATCCAAAAATATCACTCTTAAGGAATTACATTTCATCTTCATAGGAATAAAAACATAAGTTCATACAAATTCTTGTACATAAATGGCACGGGGAGCATTGTTCATAACAGTCTAAAAATGGAAAAAAGCTCGTGCCCACAAACAGCAAACATATTACAGTCATATAATCAAACACTGCTGATGAATGAAAAAGGAGTGGAGACCTGGGGAAATATGCTCAGTAAGTAAAGTACAAGCTATACAACATAAACACTGGAGAGGGATCCTGTGCTGACTAGTTTCATGTCAGTTTAACACAAGCTAAAGTCATCTGAGAGGAGGGAACCTCAATTAAGAAAATGCCATCCTGAGACAGGCTGTGACGAAGCCAGTAAGCGGTGCTCCTCTATGGCCTCTCCATCAGTTCCTGCCTCTGGATTTCTATCCAGACTGAGTTCCTGCCTTGGCTTCTCACAATGGGTATGATTCAGGAAATATAAGCTAAACAAACCCTTTCGTCCCAAAGTGCTATTGGTCATGGTGGGATACCATGTCATGGCCACCCTAGTGAAGACATCCCCAGAACCCATTTTTAAGAGGGGACTGTTGGGTATGCTGGCACATAGTTGTAATCCCAGCACTGAGGAGGCAGAGTCTGGGATCCCTGAAGCTCCTTGGCCAGTCAGTCTATCTGAATGGATTAGCTTCAGGTTCAAGGAGAGACACCATACCTACAGATAAAGGTGGCACCAGAGTGACTTCATATATGCAAGCCCATATGCAAACATCCCAAGCGCACGCACGCGCGCACGCGCGCGCACACACACACACACACACACACACACAGAAAATCTATAAACAGGTCCTATGAGACAACAAGCCTCAAAAATATGCTAAATGAACAAAAGTCAGGCACAATGGAATGGAGAGAGTGCTTATTGGTTAAAAATTGTTACTGCTCTTGCAGAGAACTGGATATGGGATCCTAGCTCTTATACAGAGGCTCACAGATGCCTATAACTCCAGTTCCAGAGGGCCTGACACCCTTTTCTGACTTCAGCAGGCTGTCTATGAATGGCTACACATAAAGACACTTGTCTCTCACATATAAAAGAAATAAGAATCTAGGTACACGGTGAGTTGGGATTGAAAGATGGGGAAAATTATGAAGCCACAGGAGGAAAGGATGCCACCACCAAGCAGAGGAGACTCTTACAGCTATGCATCAAGAACCCCAGCTAACTGACAGCATTTCCTTAACATCTTTCTTCTTCCCCACAAATCTACATTTCCTAGGCATCTCACCAGAATCGCCATATACAGAAAATGTACTGTACTAAAACCCTTTTCAAGTCTAATGATTTTAACTTTTAATTGTTTAATTTTTTTCTAGTTTTACTGCATCATATTATAATACCATCCAAGGCACTTCGGGACACACCTTATGATTTCATATGTCAAAGAAAGAGAGAAAAGTAAAAGATAGCAGTTCTTAGCAACCCATGGAGTCATGGCTAAACCAGCCAAGTAGGGTATATGACTACTGATAAGATTCTTAATTTCCACTCACCCCGAGAAACCCAGTCTTTCCTAGAACATTTCTATCTTTTAAAAAAGAGAGACAGACAGACACCCAACTCTGCTTCATGGCCCATCTTAAATTTCTTTTTTGCTTTGAAGTCAAAGACTTGGTTTGTCTCAAGTTGACGTCCTCAAAGCATCACATGAACATCTGAGGCTGCCAAGGAAAGCCGTGTGGAACTCTGCCTCCACCCCAGCTGCCACCGAACAAAAGACTGTGTGTCTTCGGCTTCTCTGCCTAAAAATAGACACGAAGTATCTATAGAGCGCAAATTTATAAATACAGAAAGAACAGCAGTAATTGCCGAGACTGAGAGTGTCTACAAAAACACTTATAAATACTAGGAATGGATGGAGATTTTATAAAACTGAATTGTTCAGACTGGAACCAAACTCAGTGGGTATAATTTCAGGCTACTCTTTTCTGTTGTGACTTTTAAAAGACTGACCAACAGCAATTTAGGAAAGAACTTATCAGAATTAGCAGTTTCAGCCCATCATCAAGGAAACCCAAAGCAGGAACTCAAGGCAGGAACCTGCAACTGGGAACTGCATTCGAGACCATAGGAGTTCTACTTTTCTGACTTGCTTTCTGTGGGCTGCTCGGCTACCTTTCCTCTACAACCCAAGCCCACCTGCCGAGGGGTAGCACACCCCATAGTGGGCTGGACCTTCAGTTTAGCAATCAAGAACTGCCCTGCAGACATCCTCACAGGCCAATCAAATGGGGACAATTCTTTAACTGAGGCTCCCTCTTCCCAGATGGGTCAAATGACAGCCAGGATTAGCCATCATAGATATGTTGAAATAGACTTTGAAATTTTAATCATGTCTTTTGTGTTCATACTCATTTTCAAGCTGAATTAAAGAAATATGTAAGACAAAAATATGCAAATGCTATCAAGAAATAAAAAGGGTTGCTATGCTTGATATTTTCCCAACTTGTTTTCCCTTCACCCACCCTCATCTTGAATTGAATTATGGAAAGAAAGTCAGCCTGTTATCCAAATATTTCCTAAGAAGAATCATGAAGAAATTACTAGAACTAAATTCATGTGTAATTGTAATTCAATTTACCAAAATCGGAACACCGTTTTATGAAGTTTAAATTGCCTTTGTTCCCAGTTTTTCAAGATGCATCACACTTAAAATTAACAAGCCAAGTTGAATTTATTTTCCCCGAAGTTCACAGGTTAATTCCAGAAAAATTAAAAGCTGTGGGAAAGATCATTGTTTCTGACAACATGTGTGCCCTCAGACAGACTCTCAGCTACTCCCCTCCTGGAAGCAAATAATTAGCGCCACTTTTGAAAACAGCATGCACCCGTTTTGTTCCTGCTTCTTTCCTCCCATGAAAAACAGAGAGAGACGTGTCCCTGCTCCTTTGCAAGGTCGTGGCAGGCCTCACAGCCAAATCACACCCATCCTGTAAACCTGAAAGTTTAACATTGTAATTAATCGTACATCCAACTTCACTGCGTATGGAAAAGCCCCTTTCATGGCTAAAGATGCTACTGAAACTGAACGCCATGAGCCAGACCAGTGTTAGACAACAGCAGGTAAGTGTCACTGTGAACAGGGATATTATGGCCTGGCTGGAAAAGCACATCATTCTCCATGAAATACACTCTCCCCTTACTCTCCTAACTGCTTAATACATTTATAGGCCACACAAGAAGACTCTGTGCGGTGGTAAAAATTTCTATATAGCAAATGATTTCAGTCCTATTAAAACTGAGGGCCATGTTACAACTTGGTGGATTTACATTGGTGGATTTCAGTAAGCTTTAGGACATTCTGTACCCAGCAGAAGACAAATCAAAGGGTGCCCGCAAGCCATACTTTAATTGCTGGCCTGGTGACAACTGCCTTGGGTGAAAATGAACTACATCTATAAACTGAAGATCCGCAACTTCAAAACAATTTATAGCTTAATTGAGTCTATTAAAATTGGAATCACTGGACCCATGAAAAGGCAGTCTAGGGAGGGGACCAAATGCATTTCCACAATGGCTCCAATTAAAGGCAAATAACGTATGTCAACCAAAGCCTCTTCATCTGACCTCAGTGAGGACAAAAGTGTCTGTGGTCTTTTGCTTGGGTCTGAAACAAACAATCCAGTCCTTCCTCCAAGAAACTGGATGCACACTTTAATGTTACTGTCTGCCTTCTTTTTTTCTACTTCCTATAATCTGTAAAAGCATTCTGTTTAAACACAACTGCTGGAACACTGGCCAACAATGTGAAATTCTGAAAAGATGAGTTGCATCTCTGTGTATCAGTGAGATATTCAGAACATCTATCAGTGAGATATTCAGAACATCTCTCAGTTGAGCTCAGAGGAGGGGACTGCTGGCTGGCTGGTGGAGAGGGACATTTACAGCTATGCCTCCAGGGCCCTGCTGCCCAGAACCCTAGCTATTCCTAACAAACTAGAGGAATACGGAGTTCTTGGCCTCTCTCTTCACAGGCAGTAGCCTGAAGACCATAAACAGCAACAATACACTATTGTTCTTCTGTGCTGCAGTTAATCTGAAAGCCACTAAAACATCTAAGCCTTCCATTTCTAAAACCGAGTCATTCCTGATGCAGAATGCAGAGATGTCTCAAACCTCAATATTTATTATGTAAACAAAGAAACAAAAATACCACTCTCCGCTCTCATCGGGCTGGATGGCTCCAAGGAAATCTTGTAAAGGAAAAGACCTTGGTCAGGGGCTGCACATCTCCATGTCTGAAGAACATTGGAACTTTCTGCTGTCTCTGGTCTCCACAGATCCCCACTGTGGTCTGTGTGGATCTTAGACATCAGCAACATTTTCCCTCAATCAGCTCTGTGCCAGGCACGTAGAATGTGCTAGGCATTAGTGGAGGAAAGGCAAAACAAACGTCACCAAGAGTTGATTTGGGTTTAATAGTAACAATACTCACAGAACTCAAAACAGATACATTTTGTGAGATTTTTTTTTTTTTTTTGAGTCTGGAACTTTGGGAAACTATTACTGTGACGTCCAAATCAAAAACATTAATAGCAGTCCTGCAGTGTTGTTTCAACCATGGATAGACTTTTCTTTTGAGAAGCACTGAGGTGGTGGGTTCTTGCTTGAATTAGGAAAGTGACAGAGAAATGAGATGAAGCAGTCACATAAAGGCCGTATGTGATACTTGAGGGACTCAGTCTCTGGAAAGCTATGGGGAACACTGACTTCTGTCCCCTTATCTTGGGACAGCAAGTACATTTCAGAGTCTCCACACTGCTTCATATTCACAACTGTGTAACTCCAAAAAGTGGCAAATAATCAAAATAAAGCTATTCTTTCATCAGGTTCCAGAACCTTCTCAGGCCCACATCCATCGACACCAGGTTGGGTCAGGCTGCATATTTGAATACTTCCTTGTTTACATGTGGTTCCTAGCACTATTAAGAGGGTCCTTCCTGAAAAAGACAGGAGATTTTTGAGAAAGGCAGGAAGGGTAACAGAACACACCATAGAAAAGCACAAAGAGGAAGTTTGATGGTGGAAAGCCATGAGAACTGGGGGAGGAAAAGCAAGGGTAAAAGCCACAATGGGGAAGCCAACATGGTACATGAATGGAAAAGCCAAAAGGAAACCTGTTGCCTTGTATGCTAATTTAGAAATATAAAAGTAATGGAAAAGACCACGCTTCAATTCTATCATCTTCATTTTTCTTTCCAGAATTTACAGAACAAAGATGGGCTCAGGTAATTTGCCAGTCCTAAGCCTCTACCTCCTCAAGCTGATATATTATAATCACTAATGTGGTATTGTATTAAAAGCTACACAGGATATGCATGGTGAAGACCCGGAATCCATCTATGCATTGCACAGTCTAACCACAGCAGGATGGAAAAAAAAACAAACTCTTAAAGGGAAACTAAATGCTACCTGGCAGGATGACCTGTGTCCTAAATACACCGATAAATAATGCATTAGGAGAAGTGAAGCTAATGCGCCACCTCAATTTGTTGCAAAGGAAAGTCACTTACTTTTAACTAGATTTCAAAGTCACTAGGCCCACTGAATAAACAAAGAACTGATGCCAATCAGTATGTTTTTACAACCATTGTGAGAGAAGCTTGAGAAGGGCAGCTGTATCAATAGGAGATGTTTGCTAAGTTCCCGAGGTCCATGAGTTATCACAACAGCAAACGCTTGAGCGCCCTGTGCAGTGACTTTTAAAATAAGACCCTACACAAGCGTACACACACACACACACACACAGAGAGAGAGAGAGAGAGAAAGAGAGAGAGAGAGAGAGAGAGAGAGAGAGAGAGAGAGAGAGAGAGAGAGAGAGAGAGAGAGAGAGAGAGAGAGAGAGAGAGAGAGAGAGAGAGATACATGTTCAAGTAGGTTTAGGGAAAGTTAGACTCTTGGGCTATATGTTTTAGTCCAAGAATATATTCAAAGCTTGCAGTGAAAATCTCAGCTTAACTGAGACTGTTGAACTGTCTATGTGTGGTGTATGTTTGACATGCGTGTGATGATATGTGTAGGGTGTGTGTTGAGGGGTATATGTCCTTTATGTGTGTGGCATTATATTGCTGTGTGTATGTATATGTATATATGCACATGCATGTACATGTGAATGTTATGCTGTGTATGCATGTGGTGTGCATGTGTATGCACGTGTGTGTGTGTGTGTGTGTGTGTGTGTGTGGTGGATGTGTATGGTTTATGTGACTACCTAGGTTCACAGGCAAGCAAAGGACAAAGCAGAACACATACTCTTTCTTGATTTCTCCCAGTACTTTATCTCGTGAGGCCAAGACTCGTTAAATTGGAGACTCCCTAGTTTGTCTAAGTGGCTGGCCAGGAAGCTCTCTGGAAGATCTCTTTCCTACTGCCTCCAACACCCAAGGCTAGGATTACGGGAGGCCACACCCAGCTTTTCACAAAAGTGCCAAAGATTCAGACTCAGGTTCTCACGTTTGAACAGCAAGCACTTTTTCCCACTGAACCAACTCCGCACCCCAACTGGCTGAGTATTTTCTAGTCACAGAAAACCTCTCCTCATTTGTCGCTTTCCTCATATGACTGCAGCCTGTGACACCAGGGTATCTACAATACAATATTGTAATGTTGCCGCAGTCCATGACATTCCCACACCCTTTATGCAGCTGGAGAGAAAATGGTGACAGATGCAGAAGTCTATTCATACCACTTATGCTCATTCCACTGCCCATAATTTATGGTTGAAGCACATAAAAGGCAGTTGTCTTGTAATCGCAAGGTTGTATTGTACAATTACCTGAGTGTGTTGTTCACTTCCCAAACTTAAAGAGATGAATGATTTGGTCTAGGAACTCAATATTTCAATATTGCTTTCTGACATTTTTATCCAACAAATTTAAATGCTTTAATATGTAAAGTATATCAACAAAATCTAAGAGCAAATTATCCTTCTCAAAGGTCAAGACTTTGTTTTCTTTTAGTAATCGTAAATGTGTGTGTGTGTGTGTGTGTGTGTGTGTGTGTAAATATAACTAGGCAAGATTACACACAGATCTATGAACTATTTCTAACTATGATTTAATCTCACAACTTAAACACTTATTAAAAAGAAAATAAGCAGTAAAAAATGTTAATGGCCTTAATATCAATTCCATGTATTCAGAGTAAATGACCAGAAAGTATCTTAGTTTGCTCCACAGGATCTGTCCTGAGAAGAACATGTATTTTAGGTTTCCTCTTTGGATTCCTGTTTCTCCTGGATTTCCTGAAATCCTGGATTTCCTGTGTAGCAAAGGAACCCCTTCTTTTCAAATGTGAGTGATCAGTAAAACCCATAGAATCGTAGATGATTTAATCCTGGGAAGACAGGAAGTCTTTACACAGCCAGTATTTGCAAGTCTTCTGCAGAACTCTAAATGCAAAGTCCTGGCACACCACAGGTGAACACAACGTGCGTGCACCCATACTACACAGCAAAGAATGAAAGCCTTATATTAGCTCAATAGGTAAAGTACTTGATGCACAATCATGAGGACATGAATTCAGATCCCCAGAACTCACAAAGCCGGCATAGTAGCATATAACCCAGGCACTAGAAATGCAAAGTCCAGAGGAACTCGTGAGCTTACTGGCTAGGCTACCCAAAAAAGCCAGCTTCAGCTAGATGGCTTGTACTCAAAATAAAATAGATGTTTCCATTGGGGCTGAGCTCCCCCAAAGTCTGTTAATCTTTGCATTACGACCAGTTGCGGTTTTCTGTAATTTGTCTTTATCTGCCGCAAATAGAAGGTTCTTTGATGAGAGGTGAGAGCTACATTTATCTTTAGGTAGAAGATATCTTTAGGTAGAAGAATAAATGTTAGAACACAGTTAGGTATTAAGCTGATCTAATAAAGTGGCAATCATAGGTTTTCATCTAAAACCCATGCCCTCAGTAGCTTTGGGTAGTTGGCTAGGTTTCTGTACTAGGCATGATTTCCCTTCTATTTAGTTGGCTTTCAGTTCAATTTGACACTTGTTGGTTGCTGCCAAATATGAGTATCCCTATTTCACCTTTGGATACCTTGCCTTGCTAGTTACAGTTTATGGGAGTCACAGCTGATTGAGGCTATTGAGTGTTTCCCTCGCTTGGCCGCTTATATAGTACTTTCTGGTATTACTTTTGAAAGCTGAACCATAGGAAGGAAGCTTTCAGGTTAGTAAGCCTTGAATCGTTTGAGTCCTGTGTCACAAGTGCGCTATGTCTTCAGCAGTAGGGATTGTCCTTCAACCACTGGGAGACGACTAAGGGGCAACAATGATAGACTATATTGTTCAGGGAGTCACTTGAAACTACCCTGACCAACAACTCGGAGGTTTCTGATAACTGGTACTGGGGTTTTGGTACATAGTTTGGGTAGTTAGCACCAGTCATCATAACTTAATCTGTGTGTATGTGTGTGTGTGTGCACGCACGCACATTTATAAGTATATGAAATATACTTCCTAGAGGTCTTATTAAACATCTGTGGTGTCATTTGCTCCTCCTTCCTCTCCCTCTCTACTGACCTTCCTTCTCCTATCCTCTCCTTATGTACTGACCTCCCTCTCCTTCCATATTGATTCCCCACCCCCACCTTCTCCAATTAGAGCACCCCCTTTCTGATTTTCTCATTTCCCCCTTCATAAATCCTGTGTCCCACACTCCTATGGATCAAGGAATTTTGTGCCAAAGAGGGTGGAAAGATTCCAAGAGTCAAAAGACAAGGAAGTCAGCCGTGGGATTGTTTCTCCTAGAAATAACAGAAGCTACACTCATGATACCTCAATATAGCTGCCTAAACAAGACCTGAGCAGTGATAACATCAGTAGACTACCAACACAAAGTGCGGAGCTCTCAAGGCGGCCCCACCCTAGACAAAACATCACAAGCAACTAGTGAATGTTGAGAGAGGAGGAAGAGGCCTCTACAAGGATGAGCCTCTGCTGTGATGTTTTGTGCTCTTTTTGGTCTTCTGAGGGGCCCACCACCCAGCTCCCAAATAAATCACACATGGAGCCCTATCCTTAATTATGAAAGCCCAGCCATTGCTTGGCTTGTTTCTTGACAACTTTTCTTAAATTATCCCGACTACCTTTTGCCTCTAGGCTTTTATCTTTTCTTACTTCTGTATGTCCGACATTTACACTTACTCTAAGCACGGTCGGGTGACTGAGTGGCTGACTGACTGACCCCTGACGTCCTCCTCCCCTTGGTGTCTCATCGTTCCTCTTCTTCCTCATTTCTCCTTCTGTTTATACTCTCTGCCTGCTAGCCCCACCTATCCTTGTTCCTGTCTCACTATTGGCCAGTCAGCTCTTTTTTTTTAAGACCATCAGATGTTTTAGACAGGCAAGGAATCACAGTTTCACAGTTAATCAAATGCAGCATAAACAAAAGTAACACACCTGAAAGTAATAGTCCTCACCAAGCCCCCTACCTAGTTATCCAATACAAAGTGTTCAGTCTTGACATCATAAACACCCATGCCACACCAAACAAACTCAGCAGGTTGTAGTTATATATTTATGCATTTGCATAATATATGAAGAGACACATAAATTTTTAAAGGTTGTCAGTTTGAGATGGAACAATGAGGGAGGGTCACGGGAGGAGTGGGAGGTGTTGGAGGAAAGGAAAGGAATCAGGGCATATAGTCTATAGTTTACTTAAAAGTTTTTAGTAAAAAATTAAACTCCGACCCCAAACTGAGATCAAGAACAGCAGAGAAAGACATTGATGCTGACTCTAAACCCACATGTCCACACAGAGACACGCACTCAGCCATACACCACACACACACACACACACACTTTAAATTTTTTCACTATTCTAGATACTTCTCATTATTTATTAGTGAGGGTGTGTATCTTCAGTCTGGGTACCATACTGAAAATATAGTAATGATAATCAAACACTACAGCTCACCTCCAACCGAGCCCTGGCAAGCTAACAAGTTAATTCACCGGCATTATAATGACCTTACAACTTGGGCTTAAAATTTAGGATTTGGTAATACATTGCTCTGTTCCAAAGCCAGGAAATCCAAATATGCTTCTCTAACCGCACAACAATTGAAAATAATATGATCTGCGCTGGTAACATCCTCTGCGTTTCACGCTGCTGTTGGCTCCTCGGGATATTACCACTTCAGACAAAATGAGGGCTGTGTGAAGGGTGAGAAATCTTCAGTCTTTGATGTTCTGCATCACACTGGGGAAGGATACAGACGGTATCCTCTGCAAACCTCAAGCTGCAAGCCCTGGAGCAATGCCAAGGAGACATGGGCATTAAAGAGTTATTTCCTATTGCTTCTGTTTCTATGCCAGTGCCTTATAATTATGCAGCCTACTGAAGGGACAATTTAAAATCTAATAAGGATTAGGAAAAATCCTTAAATTATCTTGTTTTTTTTAAACCCACTTTTGTTTTAGAATGTGCTTAACTAAGCCCGTGTGGAACAAGCCTCACCAGCCCACCGTAAATCAATTTGAGTCTACTTTGGCTCTCATGTTTCTTTCTATGATCCAAATAAAGTGAGTTAGAAACTGACCTCCCCCTAAAGATTAAGTCAGACCTTATAAGTTCATATGAAATTGATGAGATGGCTAAATCAATACCACTTTTTAAGGTTGTAGCTTTCATATGCATTTTCTTCACGGGAATGGGTGCCTGATATTAAATTATGTTGCTAGGAAAATGCTTATATCTAATATAGAATATCAGATCCTTCATTGTCTAAGTGTCAGAAAAAAAACCCACTTCCATAACAAATTTTACACACTAAATCAAATTCAACAAAGTATGCAGGCCTTTGAATTCATTTTGTAGTATGCACCTAGCAAAATTCCAAAATTATAGCACCCTAATCTTTGAGACCCATCTTTCAAACTGTTTCCTCCATTCAAAACTTGCCATTCAAATGTAAGGCAATACATCCTGTTACATAAATATTAACACATATGCCTTGGAGAAAGAATACTTCCTCAAAATAAAAATTACAAATATATTAAAGTTACTCAAGAATACATTTCTACTTTTGGGTAACTCATTGCTTATTGTTTTATACATTTTAGTAAGATGAGAAGCATCTTTCAGATTTGTTTTGTACTTAATATGTGTTAAAACATTTTTCCCATAGATATATTTGTCAGCCTTCATAATTCCTATGCATTTTCCCTTATGGATTTGTGATCATTTTATCATTAATACTAATTTATGAGTATTTCAGTTATCTGCTGTTGTAGAATATTATTTTAACTAGGCAAAGATGTGTCATATTTGTTTATGCTGCAAAGTATTACATTAACTGTGTAGAGGTGTATTACTTTTGTCTAGTTGTATTTTTTTAATTATGTAAAGATGTGCTGCATTTGTGTATCACTTTGCCTTCCTAGGTACCTGATCTGTCTAATAAAGACCTGAATGGTCAATAGTTAGGTAGAGAAAGGATAGGTGGGGCAGACAGGCAGAGAGAATAAATAGGAGGGAAAACCTAGGCTCAAAAAAAGAGGAAGAAGAACGAGAGAAGGGGGAGAGAACAAGGGAGACATCAAGGAACAGAAGCTAGGAAGCTGCCAGCCAGCAGACACGAGAAGAATGAAAGTAAGATACACAATGGAAAGAAAAGTAAAATTCCCTGAGGCAAAAGGTAGGTAAAGAGAAACAGATTAATTTAACTTAAAAGAGCTAACTAGAAATGTATAATTAAGAAATACAGGTTAATAGGTAGCCACCTATAATAATCAAATTTGTAGTCATATTAGGTATGTTTTCATGGTTAAACACATAGATGATAGATAGATAAATAGATAGATAGATGATAGATAGATAGATAGATAGATGATAGATAGATAGATAGATAGATAGATAGATAGATAGATAGATCATCTTCAGACTTCAAAAATCTACAGATTATGATATTTCAAATGTTTTGTAGACATAGGTCTTTTCATGAGAGTGAGACAGGTCTGCTTCTGGCAGCACCTATTTAATTTAGAGATGATAGGCATCCAAGAATCTCCATATGGAGTTTGTTTTCTTTGTGGCAAAATTAGCCACTGGGCAGAGAAGTTGCTCTTGCCTTAACTGCTAACAGTATGCTGTACAAACTGGACCAGCAGGGCACACACAAAAAGTGACTGCCAAACTTTGCCAAGACAAAGAGATACAGTCCTTCAAAATTCCTGCTTCATAGAAAAGTCTGCCAAAAATTTTATAGAACACACAAAAAAGTGACTAATGAACTTTTGGCAAGGTGGGACAGTCCTTCAAACATTTCTGCTGCACAGGAAAACCTGCCAGATATTCTAGGCCTGTAAGCTGAAGACTGGAAGCTCTAATTGCAGAGGAACTTTGGATGACTGTCCATGATGCCAGATGTCTGTCATTTCTATAGATTTGGAAGTGGCTTTCACTGTATCTCCTGTTTACTCAGGTAATATTAAATCCTTCTGGGGTCTTTGATGGAGTTAAAACTTAGTGATAACAGTTGTTTTCCTTAGTTATAATAGAAGGCAAATGAGGTACAGAACTTTGGACTAATCAAGATAGATGAATAATGGAGTATTTTCTTGAATTTGCCACAAACAAAAGGACTGTAAATTGTGAATGTAATCTTTACTTGATAAATGTTTGGGGAGTATATTGCTTTACTATATTAAAGTTAAAATTCATTTTTATTTAGACAAAAGGGAAAAATGTTGTGGAATATTATTTTAACTAGGCAAAGATTTATTACATTTGTTTATGCTGCATTTGTTTAATTTGTTTACTTACGAAAGATGCGTTTCAACCTGCCTGCCTAAGGCACACAATTAGTCTAATAACAAAGTGAGAGGCCAATAGTTAGGCAGAGAAAGGATAGGCAGAGCTAGCAGGCAGAGAGAATAAATAGGAGAAAAATTTAGGCTCAAAAAAAGAGAAGAGGAAGAAGAATTTAAAAAGGAGAGAATGGGGGATACACCTGAGGCCAAAATCCAGGCAACCACCAGCCAGCCACATAGAGACTGCAAAAAGAAAAAAAAAAGATAAAAATCCCCAAGGGAAAACATAGATGAAGAGAAACAGTTTACTTTATAAGAGCTAGCAAGAGAAGAGCTAAACTAAGGCAGAGCATTCAAAACTAATAATAAGTCTCTGTCGTGGTTTGGGAGCTGGTTGGTGGCCCAGAAGAAAAAGCCTGGCCTGAGCACCTTACTCTTACACACCCTAGGAATTTTACCTTTGGTTGCAGAGACATGAATGGCTGTGTTGATGAGCCAGGACTGTCCAAGTGTCATCTGCAAGGCTTTGGATTCCTGCTTCTGACAATACCAGTTTGTGAAACTGTCACATCCCAAACTTTTGTCATGAAGGATTACTTATCTATTGTTCCAACTTTGTGTCAGCATTTTAACACACATTCTTTCATTTCCTTCTCTCAATGCAATCCTAAAAATTGCCATTGCTTTAAAAAGGTAAGTTACAAGTTTTTAGAAAAGTCAAACAAGATCAAACTTTAGGGAATCCCATTCCTCCATTTCTGGTGTTCCTAGTATAATAGCACATGTGTTAACCCATTCTGTGCTCTGAGATAAACTTCTAAAATTTATGCTGCCAGCCACCTTAGTATGTTCACCTTACAAAGTCAAAGAGGACTGAGAAGTAGTCTCAGAATATCTGTTTAGCAGGTATCTAGAATGGACACCCTATTTTCTTTACTGTGTAACTAAAGGGTCTGAAGAGATGGCCCCGCAATTAAGAGCACTTGTTGCTCTTCTGAAGGACCTGGGTTTGGTTCCCAAAACCTTTGTGAGCAGCTCACTAACAGAGTAAATCCAGCTCCAGAGAATCTGACATCCTATTCTGACCTCCACAGGCACCTGCCTGTAATGAAGGGGAACTCTTTTTAAAGGTAAGAAAACAAAAACAGCTACATTAGGAGATGTCTGAAAGAGAAGCTCTTATTTCTTTCCAGATTCTTTAAAGAAATTTCTACCTACTACTCTTGGGGAAGTAACTCCATTAAAGCACTTGACCTTGGCACTCCTGCATTAGAAGGCCTTCTTAGCCTCTATCCTCTGTAAGCTGTAATAATGGAACTCATGAAAGCAGCCTTGGTTCACAACCCTAGATTTGCATTGCTGTTCAAGAACAATGTTCTAGATCTCCTAGATGCCAGCAATCACCAAGAGTTAACCAAACATCCACATTTGCTGCATCAATTTATTAAACACATGATTAATCAAAACTATATTGGCTTCTTCAGCTGGTTTAGCAAAGGACTTACTGGATCTTCAGAACATTTGCATGTCTTAGGTCTCCAAGACTAAGAAGTCTGTGTGCCCTCAGGTATTTTAGACACCAAAATCCTCTCATTACCCAGCCATGACTAGAACTCAAAAAACAATGTTTTCTGAGGTTGGTTCCAAGGCATGGAGTCGCTCCTTAATGATTTGAAGCACCTTACTTTTTCAATCACAAGAGAATCAAATTGAAGATTAAGTATTAATTGAAATTAACCTGTCTTACATTCATTACCATGACCCTGAATAGGTCAAGAAATTATAATTTATGAAAGTTATTTATAGCATAATAACATCCATGATCTGTTAGCAGCAGAATGAGTCCTTTGGCATTTAAATACATTGCCATGAAATACGATTTCAAAACAAACACAGTGATGTGGTACCAACAGAATTTTAGTGTCTTAATACATTACTATTTACAATTTTATTATAAGGCTAATTTGGAGTACAATTTACATAACATATTTGCAGTACTAAAATTTCTTTTTCAGAAGCAATCCAAAATGGAATATTACAGCCCTACTGAACACAGAGAGGCTAATTAGGCTGAGATTTCTTTTACTCTATAAGACTATTCTTCCATAATTTGTAAGAAGCTAGACTTACATATAAGTATCAATAAACCTGTGCTATTTCTTAAGCAAATCTACCCTCTGTGTGTGTAAGAACCATATAGGATGGTGAAGGTATCTTAGATTAACCACTGAACACAGTTTCAATCACTGTTTCCAGCTGGAAAGCCTCAAACGCAGGCTACCTCTCTAAAATCAACACATTGAATCTACATTAAAAATATCAGTAAATTTTTGTAATTCAACAAAATTAATAATCTCTTGATTTTTTATCTGTCTGTTCATAAGGAAGTGATTAATTGCTACAACTTTACTATCATTATGATGTTTACAGAGTGGGAATTTTGTATTTCATGCCACTAGCACCTGGAATTATGTTTAGACTGCAACAAAAGTCTTTGTTTTTTTTTAACAAATACACAGGTTTCTTACTGATAAAACAACACTGTATTAGTAATTAGCATGGGGTTATGATAGAAAAATTAGAAAATATATTGAATCTAAAGACAAGATAAAAATACAGAGTTCCTCAGCAGAAATGACTCATAACACAGACATTAATACCAACAATCAATAAATGGAACCGCAGGAAAGTAAAAGCCCTCTCTATAGTGAAGAATGCCAACATCGGAGCCAAGAGGAAACATGCAGAATGGAAAAAGCATTTACTAATTATACATCTGATGGAGGGTTAGTATCTAGAATGAAAAAAATCTCATATAACTGAGCATCAAAGAAACAACCCAATTAAAAATGAGATATAAAATTAAACAGAAATTTCTCAAAAGATAAAACATTAATGGCTGAGAAACACTTGGAAAAAATGTTCAATATCTTTGACCAGCAATGCAAATTAACTTCTTTGAAATTTCATATTATTCATAGACTCCAAACACCACACGTTATTGTCAATGCTATAGGCTACCCTCCACAACTTGACAATTAGACCTATTGCTGAAGATATATACATGTCATCAAACAAGGGGAGATTTAGCTGTTACTCAACTAGAAGCATCCTTCTACCAGATACGGTCCAAGTGCTAGAGGATGCTATGCATACAACTGGAGTAGAAACGTAAGAAGTATCAATCTCACCCAGCTATGAACCCTATAATCTACAACAGTGAACTGCCTGCAATTATATATCCACTGGTACAATAGTGGCATGAACCTTTGCTTGATTACTTTTTTTCTATTGGACTTAAGGCCCACTCTATGAGAATGAAGTTAACACTTCATATTGTTAATGGTGCCAAGATCCTAAGACTATATATCACGAGCCTAGGGGAAATGCTAGTATTACTGTTATTATGCTAAATGGACATAGCAATTAAACAACTCCTAATGACATATTGCTGTACCCATCCCTCACCCCTCAGCCAAGAAGCTTATTCTTGTGATAGATGGCAATTAACACAGAGACCCACAACTAGACAACATGAAAGCAAGAAATGTTGGAATGTTCAGCCCAGAATGGAATGCTTTTATCACAGTTCTCCTCCCCTCAAGGTGAAGAGATCTATGCAGAGGGGGTGTATAAAGACCGTAAGATGTGGTGGACAATTTCAAAGAAACAGCATTTTCTGGGCATAACAGGGCAGATGTACATATGAACTCAACAGACTGTGACATCATGTGAAAGGCTTGCACAAGGTCCAACGAGACAAAACCCAGTACAAAAGAGGGGAAAGGGGCACAAATCCCCTGTCCTAGTTAAGAAGTTAATCACAAAGACAGCTATGGGGAGAGGGAAGATCAGTTTTCTTCAATGGAGTGAGACTGGATACATCAGCCACACTCTAAGGGAGGCCCTATGCTCAGAAATTGTTACCCAACATAAGTTAGACTCCATGTGTCTTCAGTGGCCTTTCCTTTTGTATTTGTTTTTGGTTATGTTTAAGAGAGAGAAAGAACATGAGGTTGGTGGGTACAGGATCTCAGAGAAGTTCGAGAATGAGAAAGAATATGGCAAAATACATTGTATGAGGATCTCAAAGAATAAATAAAAAGAAATGGAAAAATTCTTATAATCCTCACAGGTTAAATTTCGTGTCCATTTGAACTTGGGTGCATATAATATCAGAAACTAATTTTTGCAGTTAGCATGATATCATACTGCAGAACACATTTCCCTAAGTCTATGGCTATTGGTTAAAAATATGAAGCTTCATTATCAATAGCTACCCAGGCAATCATAGTCTGAGTACAGAAAATTTGAGATGATTGCTACTTAAATCTTAAGTTATTTTATCTCCTCCACCTCTACAGCTCAACTTCTATCTTGTCTGGAAGAAATGTTCTTTTGTTAAATCTTTCCTCATATCACTCTTTCTTTATGGTAACATATTTAAAATCACATATACATTCTGAAAGCCTTTACAGGTAGACACAAGGGTGAAATTCTGTAATCCCAGCACTCAGAAGGCTGAGGTAGGAAAATCCCAAGTTCAAGGCCAGTCTGTGCTACATACCAAGATCCTATCTCAAAACAATTATATAACAAGTCTTGGCTATGTATTCCCAAACCATCATTCAGAAAACTGGAACCTCTTGTACCCCATACCACACAGAACCAAAGAATGATCTTCAGAGTTTTAGTTAAAAGTCAGGGGCTGTGACTCAGACATTCTCTTCTCGTAGATTTCTACCTTCACATCCACAAATGGCACCGTTAAATAACAACGGGGCTGTGAAAGCCACTATACCATATGGGGCTTTAAAAAGCTAACCTTTCCTCCAGGAAACCAGCCTTATAAAACTACTATAAAGAAAGACTTGTCTTTAAGCACACCAGAGGGGTAAAGTCTCAGAGCTTAAAACAGAGAAAATAACAACAGTGTGAAAATCTTAGAAAAAAGCATGAACTTTAACAGGCTTAAATCAGAGAGCATTTCTTCTCTGCCAATGAAAGCACTAAGCCTATAACTCATTTTAAAGGTGGGAAGCTATGTTTTCCAAAGATGAAGCCCACAAGACCACACCTGGGTAATGTCCTCAGGAAAGATTACAGGATATGCGCAGTAAAACTCTGTTAGAAATTACAATGTGCTAAATTTAAAAGCAGACACAACAACATACATTGAACACATATAAGCAACACAAATCCCGGTACAAGAAACACAAAGATCACCATACCTCTCTAAGTCTTGGAAATGGAATTGAAGCAGGTCAGCGGAAATAGCAGCTCCTTAGCATGCCGTGGACTTCCACCTATTCACGAGTCTATGTTGGCCTTCAGTGTACCTATCCCAGCCACGCCCCAACAACTTTACACTAGCTTCTTCCCCAACCCCTCCTCCAACTATGTTATGTGGTCAGCGATCTTCCGATTTATATGACATTTCTAAAAAAGTCCAAACGAGGCTATGCTGGTTAGAAAAACAATCATGAACTAATTTGGGAAACCCTAAGTTCTGCAGAAGGAATCTAAGACGAATGGGATGAACGTAGGAGCTGGGATTCACTGAGAAATTGACAGAGTTCGCCTGCCTGAGCCCAGACGAAAGAAGGAAGTCGAACAGTTTTCTCCTCGCTTGGCATGGTTTTTAGGCTGAATTATTTTCCTCCCAGAGCCATGATCTCTGCCCATAAGAAGTGCCTGTACCCTAAGAGGGCACTATTCCCTGCCATGGAGCACCAGTTTATTGGAGGACCCCTGTAGAATCATGTCTGCGGGGAAGATGGACTGCTCCATCTCACAACATGGGGATACACTCTGGACAAGGAAGAAAGTAGAAAAACCGATGTGCTGTAGCCTTTATCCAAACATTACCTCAGGTTCAAGAGCCAAATTTTCACTTACATGATGTAGAAAACATCCACAATGATTTTTTGGAGTACATCACTGTTTTGCTTTGTTTTTCTTCTTTCACCAAATCAGACTTTTATTAGCAAATAAATACATAAATATTAAGAATAAAATAAAGCATCGCTTCTCCATCTTGATTAGAATCCTTAACTATCTGGTAATAATCAGGAGTCATATTACTAAGGATGCCAAAATCAATGAGAACCCCAAATATTACAGGGTACACTTGATGCCCACACCCACCTTAACTCCTTTTCAGTATTTAAAGCATAAAACATAGATGATTCTAGCACTCTTGCTCCCATTGTAAGAGCTGCTGTCATGGCAGATAACCTCAGTTCTACTGTCAGAGTTTTGCCTCAGCCTCTCACCTACATCTTAGCCCCAGAAGACTTAGAAAAAAAAGGCATCTGTTGCTCTTGATCCCATGAAGGGCTGTTCAGTTTGATCGAACGTGATGTCAATTTCATACAGCTGGAGACAACTACACACTTTATGGTATCTTGTCTTAATTTTGTTTTCTAAAATGATTTTTTTAGGGGAAGATATCAAGATGTATGCTGTGTTGTCAAGAGACAGGCATCCTGATTTTATACACTTAGGAGAATTTTACAATCCTTACTGGCAACATTGAATGAAACAAAAGTTTATGAGAAAACAGTAGGCTTTAACCCCCACCTGCTGTGGGAGCATATTCTGCTCCTTCAATAGGATTTGAGATACCAGCCCACTTGGGCGTGATCTTTTATACTGTAAATGCAGCTGAAAAGCTTGTGCTCTTTCCGGCTTTCGCTTCTGGCTGCTAGACTCTGTTCCTATCTGTTCTGTTATCTGTAAGTTTCCCTTAAATAATCCTTTATTATTGATAATTCTGAAATGGTGTAAGATTATTTTGTGACATTCACCATCATCCACCCCTCAAAAAATTCTGACATCTGATAAAGCTGGCTGAGGGAACTTTCAAGGCCACTTTGCAGGGGGAACTTCATACTAAATACCTGTTTTTCTTTACTTTTGGGATGGTAAAAGCAGATTTTCAGTTGGTTTCTCTGGAAAGGCTTCTTTTGCCTTCTACTATACAACCACACAGCCCAGAAAAAAAAAAACTACATTAAAATCTCCATTGTAAATACTGTCTCCTCTTCCATTATAATATGAATTATTAAGTAATTAAATCAGGAAGTGAATATAGAGCACTTTTGAACCACACACCACTCTGGAGAGGAGGGGTCTATAGACAAAAGCAGGCAAGCCATCTCTGGAGCATGCGTGGTTTTCATTCCCTGAACTGTATGTTGACTGACAAGTCACATAGTTCCATCTTGAACTAAACACCGAACACATGCCAAAACCTACAAATTATAAAACCCACCCTCAAAAAAGCTATCATTAACACATTCTTTCCTGCCAACTTCATTGCTGTTTTGGCTTTATTCAAAGTGGAGTCCAGGAAGCTTCAGACTCCAGTTAGCCTAACCAACAAGATACACACAA
The DNA here is from genome assembly GCF_903992535.2 of Arvicola amphibius. NCBI lineage: Eukaryota > Metazoa > Chordata > Mammalia > Rodentia > Cricetidae > Arvicola > Arvicola amphibius. The sequence continues at coordinate 23,577,647 of NC_052063.2, forward strand.
ATAGTAACCTGTGTGGAGAATTGTCAAGAACCTTCCACTCATTTTCACAGTATTCCCATCTTGTAGCGATAAAGAAACCTTCCTGGGACCTGTGGTAATGTTGATAAATGTGACTCTGCTCAAAACTGGGAAGTTCTGAGAGATCGCCTGAATCTTTCTATTGTGTCAATGCCCCCTCCTACATCCCTCATCCGCATCCCTGCATCTCATATTCTGTCTACAGATTGAACCTTTGTTCACATTTTTGCATTTTCATTAAATGATACCTTTGAGTTGAGCTGTCTTCCCAGCTAAGGTCAAGTATATTTTCTTTGATTCCCACTTAGAAGGCACATTGAAAGATAAGCCTCAATAAGATTAAGACGTGAAGTTATTCAAAAGAGATTTCATTTAATTAGATTTCTGGACTTTAAAAAAGAAAATGTATATTTAGCATGATGAAATGAAAAGGCTCTAGGAAAAGCAGCACACAATAATTTTTATAAAGGTTCACCAGGTGGATCATAATTAAGTCATCTCTGATTGTTCTATCATGGAATTTGAACATGGAAGAGGATCGTGCATACAAGACAAAAAGAACAAACAAGGATAACACTGGAATGTATCATATAGGACAAGAGCAATTCATGGGAAAGCACACTGGCACTGATTTAGTATCATTTTAATGTTAATATAAAATATTTAAATATCTGAAAAAGTAGAGGTGATTTCTCAGAAATGTTCACTTAACCTACGACAAGTATATAGTAACACAAAATACACTTTTAAATGGCACAGGAGAGACATTATCTCTTATAGTAATATATGACTTGTGAATGTGCAACATATCATTAACCGTACCATAAATTATACATGTACATATGTATATATTCCCTTAATCATAAACACATATCTTTGTATCATGAAACTGATAGGATCTGGGATGCTGGGTCTGAAGACATGTGTTCACATGTTTATTCATGTACAAACACATACACACACACACAAAATCTGACTACAATTACTATCCTAGAAGCACAAACAATGTGCAATCATGGCACAATGATGTTAGCTTGCAGATGTGAACATGTCTTTATTAAGAGGGTTATTCCTCAAGATGAGTGCAACAACACCAATTACTTTCTATTTCTGATCCCCCAAGTACACAATGAGGGGATGGGGACTTGAAACAGTGCCATCGTATAAAAAAAGGAAATGGCAGAGAAGAAATGGGCTTTGGATTAATGAGCTGGCATATACACTATGGCCTTAATGGGTAGCGCTGACAGGGTTCAATTATAGCAGAGTGTGCAGCCTCATTACTGCCAGGGGCTGTCACTTAGGGCGCTGATGCAGAGGAGAATCCAATGTCTGCAGGCAAAGGGGAGAGAAACATGAAAACAAAAGACATTTACAGAGCATCCTGAGGGGCAAAGGCCCTAACACCTCTGAGATACACATACACACACAAATATACACATAAACACAAATATACATATACAACACAATGCACATAATGAACACACACACACACACACACACACACACACAGGCTCTATGTATTTACACTATGTTAAGTCTCTTTGGCCTGGCTTGCTAATTGATTATTTACACCTAGGGCTTTTAGTCAGTAATATAATTGAATTAAGGACCAATGTCAAGGCAGCATTTTTAAAGGGGACTTTAACTGCTATTTTCCCTAAAATAAATAGATCCCCATTAACATTGTTCCTCTTTTACTGAACACTGGCTGTTATTCTTGCCATTTTACTACCCTGCATTATCTTATGAATAATTATCACCCTTTACTATGTAATTTCTACTACAAAGTTTGAGAGAGTTTTGAAAGAAGTGTTTTAGTTCCATGAATAGGTACATGTATATTTTTAGGCTATTTAAATTAACTTCATGTTCTGATCTACAAGTGAAAAAGGAAGATACATGAAGTGGAGACTTAGGAAGACATGACTCTTGAAAGTTTGAACAGTGTGGGATAAAGCCTTGCCACAGAAGATCCATTCCGAAAACACCTTCTGTGGATTCACGCACGAAAGACAAAAACTGTCTCTTTCTTATGAAAGGAGCTCCCTCCATTTCTACTGGGACAAACACACATTCACCCACTGGTTCTAAAGCAGTGAGTTCATACAAATAAAAATAACCAGTTACCAAGATGGTATGTGCATTTAAACCATTTAGCTGTAAATATTTAATGCAACAGTTAGCATTATTTGATAAGCAGTATAATGTTTCAGTGGTTACTTGAACAGCAAATTATAATGCTGACTTTTTTTCTCATGGAAAAAAAAACATCTGTAGGTAACTCTAACGACCTATCTTTAAATAATAATTGGATTACTTTTCAATAATATATGAACGGCAGAAACAAAATCAATCTTAGTGGAGATAATTCAGGAAATGCTCTTGTGGTTTTGAAAAAGAAAGAAACAATAGAAAATTCGGGTTACTCAGAAGAGAGTTCCCATCCCCCCTTCCTGAAACCATAATAAGAGTGGATGACTGAGACTGATTTAAGCCAGGATTTCAGTCCCCAAGGCAGAGAGAGAGACTGGTCCATAAGTGCACAGTACACAGATTGTCGGAGCAAGTGAAGCTCAAACAAGAAGAAACCAGAAATGTCTCAAGTAAATGGTGTTTTCCATACTGAGCAAACCATAAAGAAGGCAACACGCATTCACATCTTTAAAAGAGGGGATTTTAAAGAGCCATTTTGTAAAAGAAACTCAAATAAAGAACTTTTCTAATAAAGATAGATGCCAGGAACTATGCATAATTATGATTCCATTTCAGAAAGCACACTGAAAACAAAAAATATATATAAGCATTTCCATTTGTGTCTATATTTTTAGATATATCCTCATTCTAACATTTTTAGGTAATTCAAAGGGAAACAAATTAACTTATTTCTGCAAAATTCCTTACAGCAGATGGTTATACTCTGGTAATTGATTTCCAACTTGAAAGTGATTCTCAACGTTCCTACTGTTTGGAGACAGTTCCTCATGTTGTAATGACCCCCTAACCATAAAATTATTTCATTGATAGTGTGGGAGACAAAAGGACTTCCCATACCACATTGGTACTTCATAACTATAATTTTGCTGCTGTTATAAATTGTAATCTAAATATCTGATATGCAGGATATGTAATATGCAACCCATGTGGGGTCATGATCCACAGGTTAAGAACCACAGACTTAGACCAAAGGTAGTCTAGTCACCCTTGCACGCTGTTGGTTCAGGATTTCCAGGTGACATGTTCTAACCTTGCATCTGTCACCATCCCCAGTAGTTACCAAGTCACCAAGCACATAATTACAATAGCTACCACAAAAGCTCACCTTCCAGCTGGACCTGGGATAGCTTCAGAATGCTTACTGACTCCCTAGATTTACTTTCAAACCCAGGTTCCCATTCTCTCAATGACTTTGGTCATTAGGCCAAAGTATCTAGATCTACAATGGGAGCTCAGAAAGTCAGGAGTGAACTTGATAATTCGCTACGTAACCTTCAATGTGTATAAGAAACTGAAGAGCAAGGTGCAGATATTCCACTTGGCACCCAATAGCGCCATGAACAGGAATGAAGACCAATCACTTAAGCTCATAGATGGGGAACTGAATGCAATTTTAGTAGGCTAAAAATGCACAAATAATAAAGAGAATATGACGCCCTGAAGTGCAAGGACCTTAGCTATTGGAAAAGGTTGACTTCCCCCATCACCACCCTTTACTGTAATGCATGACTTCATTATATCTTCAGACCCATAGCTCTTTGTGGTTTATGTTCCTTCTCCAATCTGCCAAGTTAAGCCACAGAGTGTAGGCTGAAGACTGCCGTAGCTAAATGTTGTGCAACCACTAAAAATATACTTCGCATATACCTCTGATCTCACTGGCGTAATTGGCAGGGACCAAAATACACTGTGACCCATCTCATCATTTCCTGCCTACAGTGTTAAAAAAGTTCAAAGAAAGATCTTTTTTTCCCCTTTTGGCCTTTAATAAAGTCTTAAACAACCCTGTACATTTTTATTCAGTATGTTTGTGACTAAAGCAGGCTCTCTTCTCTTCTGGAGGTATCAAATGACTAATATTTTATTCTTAAGATATGGAAAGCCATACACAAAGTCATAGTATGGTTACCAGCTGGAAAGAAAGGGCAGCAAAAGTAGGAAGAAACACATGTGAAGATATAGACCATGCTAAAGACTTCATACCGGAGAATAGACTGGTTTATGTATTTACTGCACAGCCTTCGACTTCTAATATAATAAGCATATTTCTACTTGTGAAAGGAAACTGACATTAAACTAAATTAAAATATATTACTGACACTAAAACTACTACATTTTAGTTTAAGAAATAATCACTGGCATTTTCCCAAATATAACACGGAGGGTTCCAGAAGAATGTGTGTTTAACTGTTCCTCAAATCTCCTTTAAATGTGGTTTCCATCTTAAGGTTGGAGAACAGTTCCTGGCCACTGGCATCTGGATAGAGCGCCCATCCACAAGAATCACTCAGCAGACTAGGGAGACAGGCACAGGTAGGTGAAGTGTGCCAAACGGCCTTCTCTCTGGAGAATAAGATTTGATTGGCTTTGACCTTCAGGCAACAGCATTCATTTTCCCCACTTGAGTAGCTCACGTGTTCCACCCTCACCAAAATGCCAAGCCTCTGATTAGTTCCAGCATCTAATAGCGGCCAGATTCTACTATCAGCCAGCATCTGCTCCACTCGTAACCATAAACAAGATCATCCATGATCACTCCAAAAGATGCCAACCAACAGTGGAGGTTCTCACGGGGGCAAATCACTGAAAATAGCAGCTATTACTCCTCTCACACAACACATTCCCAGTACTTTAAAATGAAAACTCATCTATCTTCCTTTGATCCCACGACCTCTGTCCAGGCACAGAGTTCACCATATTGGATACCCTATCTTTCCATGATTACTACCCCCATTCCATCCTAGAAACTGTAGATCAGTGACCCTCAAACTTTAATGTACTTACCACAACTCACACGCTGTTTAAATGACGACTTTCAAACAAGGTCAAGGCAGCACCACAGATGTTATGTTTCCAAGCAGCTCCCAAATGGTGTCCATTCTGTAGTACTTTTCTAATTTAAATATCACATTTCTGGATCCCTCTGATTCCCCTAAACTTTGTCACCCCATTTGTTTCTCTTCAAGTCTAGTATGTTTAGTATGGACTTTTTTTTAAGACAGGATTTTCTGTATATCCCTGGTTGGCTGTCCTAGAACTCAAACTGTAGACCAGGCTGGCCTTGAACTCATAGAGATCTGCCTGCCTCTGCCTCCAGCCTGCTGAGATTAAAGGTGTGTACCACCAGCACCCAGATAGTATGGGCATTCTCATTTTAAGTGACACGTATCCAAAGGCAATTCCCATGGGCTTGGCAACACATCCCATTACAAACATAAGCCCATGATGACAAAACACCCAGACTGTAAGGACAGTCACCTCAATTATTTCCAGTCATAGAGCCCAGAAAACTATCGTCCCAACCATCATAGATAGATTAGTGATAGATAGATAGATAGATAGATAGATAGATAGATAGATAGATAGATGATAGATAGATAGATAGATGATAGATAGATAGATAGATAGATAGATAGATAGATAGATAGATAGATGATAGATAGATAGATGATAGATAGATAGATGATAGATAGATAGATGATAGATAGATAGATAGATAGATAGATAGATAGATAGATAGATAGATAGATAGATAGATAGATGAGAGATAGATAGATATAGAGAGAGAAGAGAGAGAGAGAGAGAGAGAGAGAGAGAGAGAGAGAGAGAGACATTTAAATTCCAAATCCATTTTAATTAAAAGAACATATTAGATATTACAACTAAGGGAGAGAGTCCAGGTCAGTTTCTGCTACTGTGATTAAATTCGTGTCAGTCTCAGCTCCCACACTGACATTATTGAAGTCCACAGACCTGCCCAAGATTTGCTGCAATTTCTAAACATTCAATAGTTGCATAGCACCTGACTTTACTCCATAGGAATCAGATCTACATGACTTATCAGCAGCTGTATCTTCCTCCAACAACTGCATAGATTATATAATAAAATAATCCATGTATGAGCAAACTGCTTTCCTCTTTCACTGTTCTCTGAGGGCTCTTTTGCATGAACATAAAAAAAAACAGCTCTTTTTAAAGGATTTAAGGGAAAGAGTGTCAAGCAATGTTTAACACCACAGTTAGAAACTCAGACGGCTCTGAGCCTCTGGGCACACATAAATAAAGCTAGATTTCATTATGGGCCTGACAGCATTATATAGCCCTAAATTTTTTATTTTATTTCAACCCTAGACAAAGGCATAGAGAAGGAATAGACACTTCAAAGAATGCACTATAAAATATCATTCTAAGAAAATAAACATAGGAAAGGAACGTGATGAAGCAAGAAATGCCTTCCATGTATTTCCCAACACTTTCTCAGAAATACAAAAATTCCCCATGCTCTCTACACTCTAATTTAAGCCCTTAATTTGATCCATATTCTCAATGCTGAAAGTGTAATTGTTTAATTATTTTTTCAAAACATATCTTGTTCAGTAATGTCTTTGACAATAACTTCTCTTTGTGACTCTCCTATGTCACCAAATTTAACTCCCTTTTCAGTTTCTGTGTCTCAGTACGCTGGTGCCCTTTCTAGTTAAAAGCACCTTTTTGCAAAGTAGCTTGCTGTCTGCTAGAAACCTTTCACAGAGCCAAGAGACAATGAGACACAATCTCACCGCAGCAGTATATTCTAACACAGCCAAATAAAGCCAGCAAGATGGCTCAGCAGGCAAAGACTCCTGCTACCAGGCCCAATGACCTAAAGTTCTACCCTAGGGACCCAACTCCCAAAGTTATCCTCTAATTTCTCTATGCACATTTTGGTGAAGAGTCATAAATCTACAGACACAGACACAGACACACCTAAATAAAGGTAATGAGAAATGAGACAATCAAATCTAAGTGCCTAAGATTCGCTTCTAATAAACTAGTATGCCATAACTTTTCATGATAAGAAATGCATGTGATACCATAAGGAATACATACGACACTATGGATATATTGACCACTTCATTGACAAATGAAAAACATTTCCAATTTTACCAAAGCCTCAAAGTCCTGACAATACATGGACGTTAACAATGCTTCAGATACTTAGCGAATTTGCAAACTTTCTGGGACATCTCTTCAAATCATTTTTCTTCAGTCTCAACACAAAATCATTCTAATACATGATGTATCCCTTAGTATTTTTTTAAAAAATAGATAGCATTTAGTGTCCTTTTCAACTTTTACTCAGAAACATAAACTCTATTTAAAACCATGACTTACTCATCTTCATAGAAAATAATTTTCAACTCCTGCTAACTTTTGCTCATAGATTATACTTCCCAAACCATTAGCCATGTTCCAGATGTTTCTAGTACAGAATACTGAGGAAGACTTGCCAGGTTACATTTGTTTTTAAACATTCCTTTTTCATTTTTTTAAGTCTAAATTATTATTTTGAAAACTCATACAATATATTCTGAACATAACTTTTATAATGTAGTAGTTTGGGGGAGGTAGAAATTTCACTGAGGTTAATTTTTCTTGAGTAGTATGAATAGGTTAGAAGCAAAACTAAATTCAACCAAAAGAGAAAAGATGTGTTTCTCAGAATTGGTACCAATAAGATCGAGTCCACTGAAACCTTTCCTTTTAAGGACTGAATTATTCTTAACTGGAATTGATGGTTGCTACCATAATAGTATAGTGCCTGCATTTTTACCCCTAGTAATGGAGTTTATTTGCTAGATTTTAATATCCTTGAGACTGGCAAGTGCACAAGTCTTTAATAAGAAAGGTGGTTCACTTGCACAAAACTGATTAGCTCTGAGAGATCTTGAATGGCCTTGTCTTGAAGTAGTTTTTGTGGATATAAAATAAATAGGAATTTGAATTGGTCCCTCTTATTATAGTATTGAAATTAAGTCTATTTAATTTATCATGTTCATGCCCTGATTTTATATATTTGTATCTATCAACAAACGTTGTGATACTTGAAAAAAAGGACTGCAACATTTGGGATTCTGAATACAAATTTTGAAAAGAAGAATAATCCAAATCTATGATGTACATAGTGCTGTGAAGGAGGTTGAATATGGGAAATTATATAACTGTGACTTCTCAGCAGCTGGCTGTTTAGCCCACAAGGAAATCCCTATGTTTCTAATCCAGAATTTTAAACATTTTAAATCACCATTCTGGCAACACTCAAACTTAATGTAATTGGGTATTCATTACCCTAGTTGCAATAAACTGATCTTTCTTTTCTGAAATTGATCACATTTGCCCTATTTTTCCTAAATCACCTAAAGGTGATAAACTTAATTGGAAAAGGTTATAAGATCAAATGTATCTTGCCAGTGACGGGTTGGGTGGGGCAATGCTCATTCTCCCTTGCTAAGTTTGTTCTTCCTTTATAAATCTAGGCCATGAGCACCAGCAGGCATACTCTACCTGGGATCTCATGACACTGCTGGGCTTTTCTTACCCATAACATTTCCATAATCATAGAAACTCAGCAAAAAATAGTTTACATCCCTGACAGACCCTAAGATAATTTAAAAGAAAATTTCCGGCATTTTCTCTTATATTTCAATTGCCTCTTTGATGCTAATGGTTATTCATGCCTATCTTTTTTTGTTCCTGTAAGGAACACAGATATGATTAAAGTACCCTGGCTGATATCAGATTGTGCTGTTTACACATACTCTTTCTGAACTTTATGTTTTACTCTTGGCCCAATCTTACATTTTCTCCAGACAGACATCTCTCATTTTTATAGTCAGTCCTACACAGGAATACTATCTACTTTAAGTCTCTCACTATATCTCTGACTTGGGACTGTACCTCTTCTCTTGGTTATATTTTTTTCACATTCTGAAGAGAATAATGAGGTTGTGATAGATGGCAGCAAGGAATCAAGCCCAATGCCTGTATCAGCTCAAGCAGTGATAATCCATCCATTTCTCTTCCATGTCATTAATTCCCTTTTCCTACAATGCTATAGGCAAACTGGGAAACCTGCCATGGCCTTTGCAGTAGAGTAATTAGAATATCTCAGTCTTAAAAAGCGATCCATTTCAATGTGAAAATAAATTCATTTTACAAGCAACAGAAACAATTCTAATTTCATAAAGAAACAAGCGTGGCTACAAACAGACATGTAACTAAGGAAACTACATGCTGTGACCCAGATGAAAACTTTAACTATTGGTACTTCTTAAGTTAGGGATGCGAAAACACAATCTAAGATAGGAAACACAAGTGCCCAAAGTCACGGAGATGCAAAACACATCTCATTTCTACTTATGCATTTTACTACTAGAATAAGAACTGAAAGTTGGGTGTGGTGGCCCCACAAAAGGAAAAGTGTATAGTCGAATTGCGTGGAGGTGGAAGGCCCTCCATTAAAATAGGAGCTGCACAGAGCCACAGAATTTCAATGCAATCCTTCACAGAAGATGCAAGAACTACAATACCTCCAGAGGAGTTTTCTAGGCTTCTTAAATGCATCCTGAAATTAAAGCCCATCTCTTAGGGAGGCTTAAATGGCCTACCATGTTCCAAGAATCTGTGCATAGGAACAGAAGACGAATCCGGGAGAATTCTGAGATATTCCTCCAAACAGAAAAGTTAGAGGATGCCTGCTTCACCCAATCACCCATTTCTCAACAGCCTCCTCTACAGCTAATCCCTCTTGGAAATGTGTGAGGAACAAAGAGCCCTCGCGCGCCATTTGTATTCCACACCAGTGGGTCTGGGTATTGTGTGCTGGCTCCATTCTGATCATCCAGCTTTTGCAAACTGAGCAAGGCAAGCTATAATTTGGAAATGGCTACTGTTATGTTTGTTTGATTGTGTGTCCCGCTTTGGTTTTGTCTTAATGACATGAGCATACTGCAAAATGCCTGGGTATTATAGACACTTTATAAAGCACTCATTAAAGAATAGCTTAAATGTTAAATTCTTTGTCTGATTAAAAACCTTCTTTAATTGCATCTGCATTGACTCTGTTAATGTGTTCCTAAAGATTATCCCAAACAAAAGTTGGAAGCATTGAGAGAGAAAACTAAGCCCCTAAATTGTTAAGATAAGAAAGCATCAATACTTGGAATCTAATACTAGAATGGAAATGGGCAGGGTGACTCCCCTCCTTGGAGCTCATTACAGTGGAAATCAGAGAGGAAAGGAACAGTTACATACATCATGAGCATCACTTTAGACAAGGTTTTGGCAGAGTCCTTCCTCTTGTCTCCGTGCTTATATATGGTTTTTGTCCATATATAAGCTAGACTCAAATGTGAATTTGTCATTTAAAGTATTTTCATGTGATTAATTGAAAGCCTTTAACTGTGAGGCTTTAGAATATTATAAAACAAGTATCAAAAGAATGTCTTCTCATAACAGAATATTGGACCTGGAAGGGAGCAAGTCAGTGAATGCTCACATTTATACATCACAAATTCTTCTTATATCCAGAATTACTAATATCTTCGTAAAGGCTTACAAACCCTTCCCTGAATAATTTTCTGGATAATAGCCGATCCTTTGACATGTATTTTTTCAACTATTTTATCTCATACAAAATCATTTCTACCTTCAAAATAAATCAGCTGTTTCCCATTACCAGAACTACCCACCGCCTGTTACAAAGTCTCAGATGTAATTTGTATGTAATTTATACACACAGTTCTGAAACTTAATTCCATCCCCTGACAGCTTACAGCAATGTACTTCTCTCTCTGTTCAACTTCTATATCTAGTGGCACACCACTAATATTGAAAAAGAAAATCACATCAATAACCAATAAAAAATATTTGTGTAATTAGAAGAGATTATTATATCCAATTCTGGAAAAGTATGGAAGACAGGAGCACAGATCAACCTCTATTTCGAAACTCTTGAAATGTATTTTGTTTGTCACTATATAAAGTGGTTGTCTGGGAGACATGACTTAAGATGTATAAGGAAGACTTGCATCTAAAACTATCTCTCCCATCTGCTGAAAATTCTTCATTTTACTTCAGCACAATCCAAGAAATTTATTCCTTCAAGTTACAAAAATTTAACAAAATACAAATGCTAAAAGGAAGATACTAGCCAATCCTATAAAGTATTTCCAGTTTCAAATACATTAAATTGATTGCATGACCCGATTGCGAATTAGCTAAGATCTAATGCATATGGTACTCCTTAAAAAGTAAGGACTGAAGGGAAATGTTTTTGTTATAAAGAGTAAAGGAGGAATAAATTTGAAGCTTTGGAAATGGAACGAGAGACATGAGGAACTGATGGGGGGAAGTAATCATAAAGACAAATGTCATTTGCCTCATAACTTTAACAAAATTTGGTCCTTCCTTCGCTATGACCAAGAAGAGCAGAAGCAAGCCTTTGACTTCCTGGAGATTGCCATGGTCTTTGATGCTTTCAAGTCACTGAGCACTTAAAAAACAGCTTTGGTCCTAAACATTTACACCAACCTGAGGCATTTTAGTAATTTCTTCAACCTGAGAAAATGAAACTTGTCAGCACATGGAGGCAAAAATTTGAGCTATGGGAATGAAGGAGAGTGAGAAAAAAATTAGAAAGTTGGTCAGTAGTTGAAGGCAGAGACCCAACACAGGAAGCTTTACATCAGTGGTTCTCATCTAGGATAATTGTGTGTGTGCCACAAAACGATGGGCAAGTCTGCAGGCATCTATGGTTGTCCAAAGTGGGAGGGGGAATGCACCTGACATCCAGAGAATGGAGTCAGGGATCTTTTGGTGTTTTCTTTTAAAGACAATGTTTCTCTGTAGCTTTGGTGCCTGTCCTGGAACTAGCTCTTGTAGACCAGGCTGGCCTTGAACTCACAGAGATCCACCTGCCTCTGCATCCCTAGTGATGGGATTAAAGGCATGTGCCACCACCTCCCGGCAGGGCCAGTGATCTTACTTAGCTTTCTGTTATGCAAAAGCTCCCCTAATAAAGAAAACCCCAGTGTCAGCAACTGTGAAGTTGAGACAAAGCTTATACAAAAGGTAAAACATGATTGCAGGAGCAACTAAGGACCAAAACCGAAAGGATAGTGATCAGTCATCAAGACGAAACAAATGTAGGATCAACCTAGCTGTGTCTGCCTTAAAATTTCTTGTTTTGAACATCATGTCATTCTAGCATAATAATACAAGATATTGATCTAAGAGAAATAAAGGAGAAAAAACACCTACATTCAGACACTTGTCATCCCTCGGACATGTTCCAGAGTGCCTTCCATTAGCTCAGGACACAGCCATGACAGGCAAGTGTCTTTATCTTAGAGAAGAAACCATTCAGTGAGATGAGGAATGTCCAGAGTGGAATCTATTATACTCTGATCAACCTCTGCAGTCCACAAGGCCAAGAGAAAAAGAGACATGTCCTCTTAGGTACGGCACAACTACAGTTTAATCATTTGTTGAATCCTTGCCTCTGTTCAAAGCCAAAAGATAGATCCGTCTCCCACCTCCCAATTTTAGTCTCATCCTCTCCCTCTCTCTCTCTCTCTCTCTCTCTCTATCTCTCTCTCTCTCTCTCTCTCTCTCTCTCTCTCTCTCTCATTTCTCCCTTCTCTGTCTCCCCCTCCTATCTGAAGGATGGATAAAATGGAGTGAGGGATTTATGGATAAGAATTTGAAGCCCTCGGATTTCAAGCTTTAAGTCACCAAGAACGATGAGGGGAACTGAAGTATCTCAAAATACTCAGCAGGCTGTGGACGCAGTAGGCTGCTGAGATAGCTGCCACGTGTCCATGGAGCACCCCTGTGTAGTGCAGAGATGACTGTGGAGCAGGAAATCCCTCTGAATCCCTGGGTTTAGACTGTGTTCCAGTCACAGCCTCGTCACTTACCAACTGTGACCCTGAGCAAGTGAATTAACCCTCTCGAAATCATCATTTCCTCACCTACTAAATGAGGAGAGCTTCCCCCTGCCTGCCTCACAGTAGTGCAATAGATAATGCCTTGAGAAGACACGGTAAGCTGTCAAGCCGAGTCACTGTGCTTGCTATCTGATTTTATCCACCTGTACTTGCTGGAGGTCAAATATTCTGTAAGAAACATGGATGGCCGGTAGAAAGACAGCACACCATGCCTCTTCCATGCCTGTTACCCAGTGCCACCTGCAAAGCCACAGGCACTGGCATGTCAAGACCCGAAGGCTACAATCTCTGTAAAGATGGAGCTAGGGTTTTCTCTCATTCCGTTTCCATATTTACTGTCATCTTATAAATGCAGAACCAAATGGCTGGTGTGCAGTCAGACCCTGTCGTGTTTCATACTAAGGTCCACTTCACTTCGGAAGACTACACACATGCCCTACCACACCCCAGCACGCATGTGGGGACTTTTCACTTGGTTACATTTAGGAGTTCTGTTTGTAACCTGTAATGGGGAAGCAGCCATGACGCCTTCCCTATGACACCACTGAAATAGTGGTTTAAAAAAAAAATCTGGTGGAAAATGTACCCGATATCAATTGCTACTGAAATCCTCAGAGTAAATATTAACCAAATAATGGGATGAAGGATACATCTTTGTAGCTAAGTGCAAAGACTTGACTTTTTACATCTAGGTTAGAAACTATGCAATTACCACTGCCTTCATACTGGTGGGTGGCCGCACCCCCAAACAAGCTCAATATAGACCATCATAATGTGTGAAGCTTACTGTCATGAATATGCAGTAGTACTTCCAAGTGTGGGCTCCAAATCGTGCGACCCATGTGGACTTGAACAAGGAATATATATGATCTCACACAAACTACTTTTTGTTTTTAATTCTCTGTTACACCACCACTTACCCCTACAGCCAGTACGAGGATGGAATGAGATGAGCCGAGTGTGTAAGACTGTAGCTGACATTGTATGTGTTTAGGTATTACTGGCACCTTTTTATCCTAACTGGATGGTCCCAGTCTGCTCTATTCACTCTATTTTAATTCTGAAACATAGAGGAAGAGAGTAAACACTGAAGGATGCTCCAGCAGCATGGTGGCCTCTTACATGTGAACTAGGAGCTGCAAGTGAAGGCTGAGCAATCTGTGTAGAAATCAAGCAGCGAGGTAGCCACTGGAGGGAAGGCAAAGTTTGAGTGGCATCATACATGAAAGTGAACTCCCAGCAGCCCCCACGTTATTGCAGAAAAGAGCTCAGAAAGGATGATAGACAGGCAGAGGCCAAGATGACAGAGGGGCAGGTTCTCAGGAGCAGCAGAGGTCAGAACAGATATTACGATCATGGTAAAAATTTCCACGGTGGTGCAAAGGTTCAGAATGCAGATGTTATCAGAACACCATGTATGGCCAAACGGACTGGGGAGAGGTTTAGAGAAATCATAATGACCTTTTCAAATGAAAGGGAATGTTTTTCAATCCTGGAGGTAGGAATAGAATCCTTAGCCTGGAGCCACTCCAACTTTACTCTCCCACCTTCTGCATGACCTTAAAACAGTTCAGTATATTGCCAATGCTGCTATAGCACACACACACACACACACACACACACACACACACACACACACACACACACACACATATATATATATATATATATATATATATATATACAGAAACCATGTTATAAAATAGTCATGTGATTCTTGCATTGGAAAACAGCTTCAGCATTATCAGATATCTTGCTTGTTTATACACAAATTCATTTCTGAGAGACACCTAGGCAAACAAAGCAAAATGCACCCAGCTGGACCAAGACACATCAGAGCCCAAAATATAAAGGCACAGGCACCTAATTCAATGTCCACCATCCTTTCAGCATCTGCATTATCAGCCAGACCCATTGGCAATTACTGTTACAATCTTCACTCAACTGAGACCACCCCCTGACCTCTTCACAATAATCTCCAAGCTGGAAACTCCCTGAAATCAAGTCTTCAGATCTTTTGCAAGTTAAAACTACACATTCAACATTGCATTGACATATTCCTTTATCCTTCAACATACACCTGTGTTGCATGGTTATCAGGTTCCTACGCTTCCCCTCCCCACCTTAGTCGTTACTGGCAAACATTTTAATGTTTTACCATTGAAATTCTCTTTCCCATATCATGGTTTTATGTTATGGTCGTTTCATTTTCTCCTGTGCAACGCTGCAACTGTGATTTTTTTTTTGTCTTTAGGAATGAAGCCAGAAATTTGACTATATCTTATACTGCTTGCATGCACACTTTTTAAATTTTTTATTACATTTATTTTAATTAGCATACAGAGTAAAGGGTTTCATTATGGCATTTGCATACAGACATGCTATTACACTTCATTTTTGCACATTCAACCACCCCACTGCTCTCCCAAACCTTCCTCCAGCTAGCTGCTCCCCGTTTCATTCAGGATGAGGATTCCACCGCTATCTCCATAGCTTGGGCCTACATATGAGATGCATACAAATATGCAGTATTTGTTTCTCAGTCTGGCGTATTTTAACATAATGATCTCAAATTCTATTTTCCTGAAAATCTCATTTTTCTTTAATCAAACAAAATTCCACAGTATTTATGTACCACATCTTCTTTACCCATTAGTTGGTGGATGAACAATAACTTATTCTCTTTCTTAACTATAATGAATAATTTTGCCATAAATATGGGTGTGCTGGTATCTCTATGGTTATGCTGGCTTCAAGGTCTTTTGACATATACCCAGGAAGTAGCATAAATGGCAACCCACAGTTTAATGTAATCAAATAAAATTGTTCCCATTAGCTGGTTATGCTTTGCCTGCGAAGCTTGCGTCTGACCTCTTCCCCAAGTTAAATCCTCCTTTGTTTTACTTCTAGCTTATTTGGAGCTACTCCTGAGTGCCCACAGAACCACCCATGTAGGACTTCCCAACTGCACTTAGCCCATTGCACAGAAATTATGCCTTAAGGATAACATTATCTCTACCTCACAAACAATAATAGCCCAGGATACCTTCAGCAAGCACTGAGAACAGTGGGACAGGAAGAGAGATCCTTATTAACCTATTTATAGCCTCACACCTCAGCAACATGGATGAAGGGAGGCAAAACAGAGGAAAACTATCACAGAAAGTGGGTGCTGAGTGTGTTCAGATGAAGAAAATGCATGCAAAATTCAGGGCCTCAAAGTCCACAACAAAGAGGGAAATTATATTAATATTTAAAGAATGAAGTATCTGAAAATACATTTTAATAACTGCTCTTCATGTATGAAGAACAACACTACATTGCATCTACAAAATAACCTCTTGCCAACATTTTCAGAAGTAAGAGCTACATAGTGTTTCCCCTTGTTGAACATTTTCTTCTTAAGTCATACTTTCTATATCTGTCATGGGAAAGGTAGTACATGGGAGGCTTATTGACATTTGACTTGTTCAACCCAACTTAAGGGTTGATTTCCAATCATCCCTAAATGCAGACCAAAATGAGACATAATGTAAGGTTCCTGTTAGCACAGACAACTTACATCATGAGTCAGACTGGCATTCAAAGTTTACCATACATTTAGAAACCACATGGATCAAAACACTCATCCAAGAGTCTAAGCGAAAGCCTTGAAAGAACTTCTATGGGGATAGAATTTACAGTCAAATGGGGGGAGGGAGGGGTAGCTTACTCTTCAAGCCCAAGCCTAGCATGCCGAAGGCCCTGGGTTTAATACCAAGTATTAAAAATAATTCACAAAATTAAAAAAGTCTTTATTGTTACTTTTAATACTGTATACTGCATGCAAGGCAATGATTATCCTTGAGGCTCAGATGTACTCACAACTGTTGAGTGAACTCAAGGTGAAGACCAAATAGAAATTAAATCTATTAATTCTTTCGTTTCACTGGTAAAAAAAAAAAAAAAAAAAGGAATCATCATCCAACTGGTAACAAATAAAACAGGAAAAAAAATAAAAAGACAAAAAAAGATTGCAAAATGAAGACATGAATAAGTGGAGAACCTCAGTTCATAAAAATGAAGTAAGTACGGGCAAAGAGAAAAAGGCACCTGGTAGGTGACATCAAGTCAATAAATACACCCCATAAATGAAAGTGAAAAGAAAAGAAGAAAAAGAAACAAACAAAAAGACTCAGTGAAACATTTTTACTTATGAAGCATGGCTGAGAGTCAGAATGCTGCTAGAGGCAACAGCCAGACTGTAAAATAACAAGTGTAATTTTAATGAACTTGTGTGATTATTAACTGTTGCAAGCAAGCGAAACGTTTCAGGAGGGGAAAACTCTCCCCAGGATATGAACTGAAAATACACACACACACAACACACAACACACACACACACACACACACACACATACATGAAAACGGAACAGAAATTGTTATTAGCCAGGTTTTCTTTGATTTATATATACCGGACCCTCAGCCAACCACTCCTCAGTGGATGTAATCACATCTGTGTCTGTCATTCCCTGTGATGTCACATGACTCAGAATTGTTCGTGGTTTAGTATTTTGAGTGCCTTTTCTTTTCTTTCTTTAACTTTTTATTGGTTCTTTGTGGATTTCACACCATGCATCCTGATCTCACCCATCTTCCGGTCTCCTTGCTTCCACCCTCTGCCCTTGTGACCTCCTCCACAAAACAAAACAAAATTTAAATGTAAAATAAACGGATAATAATAAACAAAAACAAACACATTTTCCTCATGGGACCTGTAGTGTGACCCAGTGAGTCACACAGTACACCCTATAGTTCATGCTTCTTTATGTGTAAATGTTCGTTGCAATGAATCGTTGATCTGGTTCAAGGCCTCTGAGTTCCGCTACACTATAGGTACTGGGCCTGCACTGGGACTCTTTTTTAATATCCTGTTTCTTGTCCTGTGTCATGGAAATCCTGTAGTTTTGGATCTGCAGGCCCTGCCCCTACACATACTCCAGCAGTTCAGAGATGAGGTGGATGTTGCGGTGGGCTAACTCATAGCCCTGGTTCTGGACCTGGGTAGTAGTTGGCTTTCCCTCTTCTTCACCACCAGGGCAAACTCTCCAGCACTGCCCTGGTTAGCTCACCCAATGTAGCAGACGCCAAGGAGCAAGGCTACTTCTGCTTTCACACGTTCTGCTCTAACTCACCTGTACTCACACCACCAAGGTCAGTTCTACTGATTTACCCAGGCAACGTGCAGGGCCCTCTCCCCCAATTGCTGCAGGCTGCAGTTGGTGAGGGACAGGACCAGCTCTTCCATCCCCCTGCCTCTGAGGCCTGAGGCCAGCTCTCTGCCTGCTGCAGTTGGCAAGGGGTTGAAGGAAGGGTATATTTCCCTCATCCATGCCACTACATGGCATACAAGAGAGGGGGCTTAGACCACTCTCCTCCTCTCCCATCCACGGGACCAACAGACCTGTGCAAATGAGGGGGTAATGAAGTCCATGCCAGCTTAATACATTCTGGGGATACAGGCCTTTACAATGACGAGAAAGACATATTCTCTCAAAGGAAACTACATTCCCAATTTTGAATGTTGACCCTTCCTATGTTAGCAATACTCAGTGAGATGCTCCCGCAGGATGCCGAGACACTTCGGAAGCCCTCCGTCAGCCCAGAGACCATGACAGGAAACAACTAATTCCTCACAAGCATGCCCCTTTGACACTATGGCACGGCCCTGTCATCTGCAAGTTTGCCCTCGAGAGCCATGTGATTGCATTGTAGACAGAAATGCAGAAACGTGTCCCAGTGTTTTAAATAGCTCTACGCTTTCTTCTTGGGCCACAGTCATAGCTGTGCCGAGACATCTATCTCAGGGCGGTGCTGTATCATTGTTAGCATACTTGCATAGTTATGGACATGATATGCATTTTCTTTCTCATAATATTTTTTAACTTAAACTGAATTTATGAGCATATACCCCATCACAAGCCAAGGATCATCTGTAAGGGGTTTGATTCTTTGAGCAAATAATTAATTCTGTCCCTGCCCGACAGGGGAGAAAACTGAACCACAAAGAAGTTGAAGAACTCACCAAGGTTACACAGAGCCGAGATTGGCATTCAGATATTCTGGATCTCAAGCACCCCTAACTATCCCCAGAAATTAAAAGATCATATTTATCTAGGAGTATCCCTCTCCAAAAGTATATTTGAAAACACTATTTTGCAAGCTATCGCACAAAACCGAGATCCATGCTTGCCATGTGAGTCCCGTTGGGTGAATATGGTCCAAAGGAGAGCGTGCAGCCAGAACGACATTTGCAGTTAATCAGCAACAACTAAGGGACTGCATCCAAGAGGCTCACCCCAATTTGCTCAAGGGCTACAGAGTGCCATTCACCAGCTAGGAGAGAACAAAACGTACACAACTACTCGGCCCAGCTCCAAGAGGGCAAACAGCATGCTGTATCTTTGCTCCAGAGGCAACGCTTTCCCCCTCTTTTGAAAACTGCTGACCACTGTTCCCGTTTCTGCTCCTGAGTAATTTCAGTAACAACTTTCCCACAGCCAGAGTTAGCAGGACAGCATGTCACCTCACCTCAATAGTGTGAATCCTAGAATTGTAGGATTCATTGCAGAATCGCTTGTAGCGACTGCTCTTGCCAAATACTGATGGCGACTCCATTCCTCTGCTACAGAGGAAAAGAAGAAAGCTGGGCACCCAGTATGACGATGCTTCTGAAATTCTGGGTAGAGTTACTTGGAGGTTTAGGGTGCTATCGATGCCGTTCCAAAATCAGAAAGGACAGTTGTCATTGTCTAGCTGGGAAAATATACAGTAGTTAACATATTTGGAAACCCAGTTGTATCAGAAGCACAGAAGTGATGTTTACTACCCCCGCACAGATGTGTCATTAATTCACTGTCATTAACATCCGAAATCCCCAATGCTTCTAACAGTGCTTCTCAACCTGTGGGCCGCAGGTTTGCATATCAGATATCCTGCATGTCAGATATTTAGATTATGATTCATCAGTTTCATTTGTTTCATCAGATTCATTTGTTAACAGTAACAAAATTACAGTTAGGAAGTAGCAACAAACTAATTTTATGGTTGCGCGGGGGCGGGGGGTCACTACAACATGAGGAATTGTATTAAAAGGCTGCAGCACTAGGGAGGTTGAGAGCCATTGTAGTCATCCCTGCTCAACCAGGGTTACTGGAGGTACCCTGGAAATGCATCCCAGTCGCACCTGCCATGGGACATCTCACTGCAGAGTGTGGAATGCAATTCTCTACCTACTGATTGCAGCGTCACAGGGCTGGGCAAAAGCCCGCACCTTTTATACTTACTGCATTAAATAATATAAACCGAAGTAGCTAGCAGATACAAAACACAATGCCACCATTTGGGAAGTGAGAAAATGCTGGAGATCAGGCTCAGGACCTTCTGTCTACTTGGTTGGTACCACTGAGATGTAGCACCAATCCATATAGTCACTTTAAGTTCAAAGATAACATGACCTGGATTAGCATCTGTTTTTTTTTTTTTTTTTTTTTTTTTTTTTTTTGGTTTTTCGAGACAGAGTTTCTCTGTGGCTTTGGAGCCTGTCCTGGAACTAGCTCTTGTAGACCAGGCTGGCCTCGAACTCACAGAGATCCGTCTGCCTCTGCCTCCCGATTGCTGGGATTAAAGGCGTGTGCCACCACCGCCCGGCAGCATCTGATTTTAAGAAACCTTTGAGATCTAAAGTTAATCGCGAATTCCCTCAACTCATTGAGGAAAAAAGGGAAAAGGACATGTTCATCTTGAATTGGCACTTCTAGAATGGTTAAGAGAACTGAGCAGAAAGGGGACAATGAATAAAAACCTATTTAATTTATAACTTTCATGCCACATAAATGGAAAAGACCCATTTAGAAACTTACAATGTAATAATAGGTGATATTTTATCTTGATTTATTTCTGCCTTATCTGTGAGTCTGCATTTTATTTCATGGTTTGTTTGCCTTAAACTGGATACTCTCTCAGAAATCACTAAAGTACATATTTAACTGAATTTTGATGTACCATGTTTCTCCCCAGTGTATTTAAGAGAAAAAAAGCATAAGCAACATTTTTATAGCTCAACAATCTTATTGCCTCGAATGCCCTTTCTCAGATAGTCACTTACATATGTTACACTCTTACAGTCTGTTCCCTCTCCATAAGAGCAAAGCCAAGGGATTCTCAGATTTCTTGAGCTGACCGGTTACTATTTCAATTGTACATATTGAAGCTTTCAAACACAAAATATAGAACTTAAAAAGACAGCAAATAGAAAAGGGAAAGAAGTATAGGAAAGGAAGGGATGAGACCACACTGGTGGCACAGAATACCAGCTAACACAAAGTATGCAAAGAGTTATATTCAGTCACCAGAAATAATGTTCTAGGGGCAGAAATATATGTTCAAGCCACCCAAATTAGTATTCATCTGAACTCTATGGATTCAAGTTACAGTTTATGATACAGCCATACTCAAACAAGTACTTATGCATCTGACCACCATCTCCAGTAACAAATACACCTTGTGCAAGCAGGACATTCCCCAAAGCATAGGAATTACCCAATATCAAGAACACTTCAGAGGTACTCAACTAACCCAAACTTTTTAAATCACTAGCATGCATCAGACACTGTGTTGGTGTAGGAGGTCCTTCTGTTTGTGTGTTGCTTTCATTGATTAATGAATAAAGAAACTGCCTTGGCCTAGTTAATAGGACAAAACTTAGGTAGGTAGGGAAGACAGAATCAAATGCTGGAAGGAAAAAAAGGCAAGTAGGGGAGAGACACCATGGAACCACTAGAGACAGATATGCCAAATCTTTCCTAGTAAGCCACTGCTAAGAGGCAATATACAGATTAATAAAAATGGGTTAAATTAATGTAAGAGTTAGCTAATAAGATGCTAAAACTAATGGGGAAGCAGTGATTTAATTAATAGTTTCTGTGTGGTTATTTTGGGTGTAAACTAGCCGGGTGGCAGGGACAAACAAGCAGGCCCTCACCGTGACAATTGGCGCCCAACATAGGACTCGAACCCACGACCTTGAGATTAAGAGTCTCATGCTCTACCGACTGAGTCTTTGGGATCTCAAATGAAATGATTATCATTTACAGACTTCAGAATCTATAAAAGATGAAAACTCCATAAAAAAAGCAGATGGCGTAAATGTAGCTAACACAAATATATGCAGTACTACAGTGAGGGGACTGGTCCAGGAAAGGTGTGTTCAGGGTCTGAACACTCCACAGAAGACCAACACTGTGGAGACTGTGAGTGCATGTTTGTAGCTTTGCAAGTGCTGGGAATTATGTGGCAGGGGTGCAGAGAGAAAGGAGAAGGGAAGACGTGATAAGAACTAAGATGTGAATGTGAGAGAGAGCACACAAAGCAGCTAAATGTGATTAAGGTAGAAACATTGAGGCAAGAGAGGCAAGGAGATCACCAATGGATAAATCTGGCGGCAAAGGGCCTCCAAGACATATTACGAAACTTGACTCTGACAGCTGGAAAGGGCTTAGGTTTTTGTTCAGAGAATGGTCATAATTGTGCCTGCCAACTGACTGGTTCATACTGCACAGCTTTTGAATACGTCATTGCCACATCAGGACAACAAGTAACTTGGTGCCAGGGGAAGGTGAGGGGCAGCACAGACTTTGTAAGGTACACAAAGACCAAGTTCAGCACATGAGTGTTCTACGTAATGAGCAGAATCCTGATTGAGTTCACTGGTGCAGACAGAACTCTGGATGTATGGCAGTAATTAAGCATTTTACTCCAATGCCAGTGTTAGAGTGTGCTGGTAATTCAATGGTATTACACAATTTACAACTATAGAACAGATCCCTGAAAAAAAAAAAACATTCATGTCTTGTGGCACAGTAACTCCACATGTATACAAACAGCCACAAGAATAATCTAAAACTCATGAGCATATTTACACACAAAGATCTTCATCTTGCCAATTCCAAAGTAGCAATCTTTAAAAGAAATATTCAACAATAGGGAAACAACTGAACAAGCTGGACTGGATTATCCACTCAACTTTATACATTTATTATAAAGTTATTATAAGGGTGTCATGCACTACTAACTGAGCTAGCAGGGCACAATATGAGGTTGAACCTAGCAAAGACTCCTAGTAATGGATGATACGGAACCTCAACTGGCCATCTTCTGTAACTAGGCTAGGCTCCCAGTGGTGGGGAAGGGAAAACTACCCAGCCACAAATACTATGGCACACAAGCTTCCCTGCTTGCAAGATATGCCGGGGCATTGGTGGTTCAGAGCTTGTGGGAGCAGCCAGCTAACAATTATTCTAACATGAGGCTTATAACATGAAAGGGAACCCATGCCCAGCACTGCCCAGATGGCCAGGATCCAGCAGCTGGATGGTTCGGAGCCCTAGGGTAGAGTCAAACAAGACTAACAAAAAAGGGGGTCAGTGAAATGATTCCTAATGATATTCTGCTATATTCATAGGATCGGGGTACAGCCCAGTTATCATCAGAGAGGCTTCTTCCAGCAGCTACTGGGAGCAGATGCAGAAACCCACAGCCAGACATTATGCAGAGTTTACAGAACCCTACAAAAGATGGGGATGAAGGATCATAGGAGCCAGTGGGATCAAGGACACCAGGAGAACATGGCCCACAGAATCAACTAAGCATGTCTCTCAGGGGCTCACACAGACTTAAGAAACAAACACAAACCCTGTGTGAGTCTGCACCAGGCCCTCTGCACAAATGCTGTGAATCACTAGCTCCTAAGAATCAGAGTCAGGTATCTCAGACTCTTCTGCCTGCTCATCGGACCCTTTTCCTTCTTCTGTATTGCCTTGTCCAGCCTTAATAGGAGGGTTTCTGCCTAATCTTATTGCAAAATTCCAAAAGTGAAACTCTGAAAATTTTAAATAGCAAACAAGAATGATTTACTTTTCAAGATAAAAAAAAAACCACTTAGAACCACTTAGGAATAAAAATTAGAATATAGATCACTTCCTAGAGTTGGGATGTTCTTCAGTTCTTTATGTCTCTACTTTGACCCATCAGTGGTCCCAAGTCCCAGAGGGACATATTGGGTGAAGACAGCAAATTTTTTCCTCTTCATGCCTGGGAGATTTGGAAACTAACACTCCTTTCTCTCCTCCAGCTCACCCCCATCTTCCCCCCACCCCCCACCCATTCTCTCTTCAGAGAGGGCAAGGCTTCCCATGGGAAGTCAACGAAGTCTGGCACATCACTTTGAGGCAGGAACAAGGATCTCCCCCTGCCACACATATC
Organism: Arvicola amphibius; assembly: GCF_903992535.2. Lineage (NCBI taxonomy): Eukaryota > Metazoa > Chordata > Mammalia > Rodentia > Cricetidae > Arvicola > Arvicola amphibius. Next base: position 23,601,952 of record NC_052063.2, read on the forward strand.
TAGGCTGAGCACATGGCATCCCTCCACCTCTCCAGAGCCAGTTCAAGCACTAGGGATAAACTTGGTCCCACTGCCAGTGGCCCACAGACTGCCCCAGCCACACAACCGTAACCCACATTTGGAGGGCCTAGTTTGGGCCTATGCAGGTTTCCCCAGTGTCATTCCAGAGTCAGTGGGTTCCCACTAACTAAGGTCAGGTGTTTCTGTGGGTATCCCCATCATGGTCTCGACCCCTTTATTCATATTATTGTTCCTTCTCCCTTTCTTCGACTGGACTCTGGATGCTCAGCCCAGTGCTAGTGTGGATCTGCTTCCATCAATTTTTGGATGAAGCTTCTATGATGACATCAAAATACCAAATAATCCAATTTTAAAAATGGGGTCCAGATCTAAACAGAGAATTCTCATCAGGAGAATCTCAAATGGCCAAAAGACACTTAAGGAATTGCTAACATCCTTAGACATCAGAGAAATGCAAATCAAAATAACTCTGAGATACCATCTTACACCTGTCAGAATGGCTAAAATTAAAAACACCAAAGACACAGGGTGCAGAGTAAGGGGAACACTCCTCCATTGCTGGTAGGAGTGCAAACTTGTACAACCATTCTAGAAATCACTATGGCAGTTTCTCAGAAAATTGAGAATCAAATAATCTCAAGACCCAGCAATACCACTATTGCATATCTATGCAAAGGATGCACATTAATACCACAAGGACATTTGCTCAACTATGTTCATAGCAGCATTATTCATAATTAAGGCAGAACCTGAAAATAATCTAGATGACCCTCAACTGAAAAATGGATAAAGGAAATGTGGTACATTTACACAATGGAGTACTACTCAGCTGTAAAAAAAAATGACATCTTGAAATTCACAGGCAAATGGATGGAACTAGAAAAAAAACATTCTAAGTAAGGTAACCCCAACCCAGAAAGAAAAATGAGGTATGTACTCACTCACATGTGGATATTAGATGTAAAGTAAAGGACAACCAGCCTATAATCCACGTCCCCAGAGAAGCTAGGTAACAAGGCAGACACTAGGAGAGACATACATGGATGCCCTAGAAAGGGGAAATAGACAAGAACTCCTGAGAAAATTGGGAGCGGGGTGGGGGGCGGGGGCAGAAAGGAAGGGGGGAGAATGGAAAGGCAGGAAACATGAGAATCTGGATGTCGAGATGAGGGAAGGATAGAGAGTGAGAAGAAGGAAAGAAATTTCTTGATTGAGGGATCCATTATGGGGCTAGTAAGAAACCTGGCACTAAGGAAATTCCCAAAATCCACAAGGATGACCCCAGCTAAGACGCTAAGCAATAGTGGAGAGGGTGCCTGGACCGGCATTGCCCTGTAGTCAGATTGACGGAAACTAACTTCTATAGATCAAAGCTATGGAGGGATCCTCTGCTTTCTCCTGAGCTCCTTACCCTTTGTTGTCTTGGACCTGCTCAGAGTCACCTTCCTTCACAAAGTTGCATTAACTGATATAGCTGTGACAGCAGCTTTTAAAATCTAAGGAAACTCGCATCTCTGAGTCAGTGCAACCAGAAACATGAACCCAAAAGGATGAGGTGAGTGAGAACATCAGCTTCTCTCTCTGCCTTCACTCCTGCCCTCCTACCCCACCCAACTGATCTGAAACCAGTTGAGCAGCACCCTGTAAGTCAGAATGTACCTGGGAAAGCCCATAGAATGAAGATAGAGGAGTAAAATCTCCAGAGATGTGGATGGAGTAATCTATGTTCCAACCTCACCCTAACACAAAATTGTATTGCAGACACAGAGAGACCCAACAAAGGCTTCCATCAAAACCACCATCCCAAACCCAAGGAGATCAGAGTGGAGAACAAAACGGACCTGAAATAGCAAAAAGTGAAAACAGAATAAACACTGGACAATCTACCCAGGGAGTGCTGTGAGCCTCAGTGGTTTGATTGTAGCAAGGAAAAAAAAGGGGGAATATTGTTTTTAATATGTGCTTGACACACACATACACAATCATATACATACACAACCATATACACACACATACACATGCACAGACACAATCACATACACATACATATATACGCACAATCACATACACACATACCCACTATATATATATAGTCTCAAGAGGATTTTTAACAAGCTTCAGAGGTCTCAACTAATATTCAAAAAGTTCAGGATATAATCCAAACTTATTCAACATATGAAGAACCAAGAAAATCTCACAATTCATAAAGAAAGCAACACACAAAAGTTAATGCCAAGATGATCTACTTATAACAAGGGTCTTAAAGCAAAAGTTTGAACAATAACACATCTGTGTATATGCATCCACAGATATGCATACGTGTGTGCATATATCCTGGTAATTAATTCAAAAGTAAAGGCCTTTAGTAAACCAAACCATCTTGTTCTTCCCTTCTAAAACTGCCTTTCAATCCAACAATTAAAACAGTGTAAAAAAATTAACTGCAAACTGAGAAAAATAGAGGGAAAAAAGTCATAGAGCTGAAGAAACAGTAACAATCAGCCATTTGAAAAACAGAGAAAAGCTTTGTAAAGATAGGAGAAATCATAGAGGCCTGAAGAGAATAAATCATAACACTGAAGGATAATATATTTCAGAAATACAAAATAATGTATTTCAGAAATGAGGTAAAAAAGTCATTGTCAGATAAGTGATAGTGGATAGGAATTGTCACCAAAAGCCCTGTGTTACAAGATGTGTATGACGGTGTACACCAGAAATCCAAACCTGGAGAGGCTGAGGAAGAAGAATGATACGTTTGTGAGCAGTGTGGGCTCCATAGTAAAATCTTGTCTAAAAAATCTAAAAATGAAAGATCATAATAATGATAGAATATGGGCTGGAGAGATGGTTCAGTAGTTAAGAGCACTGGTTGCTCTTCCAGAGGTCCTGAGTCTCAGCATCTACATGGTGGCTCACAACATCTATAACATCTGATGCCCTCTTCTGTTGTGCAGACCTACAGGAAGACAGAGCACCCATCTACATAAATAAGTAAATCTTCTTAAAAGATGATAGGGTGTGTTATTTTCTCAAACTTTTAAAAACATGCATGACATTTAATTGTAAAGTTTTTAAAACTTTGGGTAGAGAAAACATAGAACCATAGACCAAATATAACTTTTAAAAAAAATCTGAGCCGGGCGGTGGTGGTGCACGCCTTTAATCCCAGCACTCAGGAGGCAGAGGCAGGCGGATCTCTGAGTTCAAGGCCAGCCTGGTCTACAAGAGCTAGTTCCAGGACAGGCTCTAGAGACTACAGGGAAACCCTGTCTCGAAAAACCAAAAAAAAAAAAATTAGTAAAAAAAATCTGAAATCTGAAATGGTCTTTTGGAGATGACCAACCAGTGAAGCCCATAGAAATTTTCCAAAATTCATCAGCCCCACATTCCAAGATTTCAGACAAGGAATACTCAAACTGTATAGGATTGGAGAGAATCAAAGCGCACTATCAACATTTTTCAGTTTGTAAGAGTGCTTACTTTACAAGAATGGTGACCTCAGTTTGAATTCCCAATTCCCACATAAAAAGTCAAGAGTAGGTGCACATACCTGTAACCCCAACATTGGTTGAGGAGTAGACAGACTGATCCTGAGAGATCCAGTGAGCTTAACCCGGGAGTAGATTTCTGGTTTGGTGAGAGACTGACCTAATACAATAAAGCAGAATGTGATAAAGACAATCAATGTCCTACTCTCGCTCACTTCCATAGGTACTGGGATGGGCACATGAATCTGCATACATCATTTATATTCATATATATACAGATGCTCCATCTCCCTCCCAAACACACCCCACCATCATTATCATTGCACATTGCATGGATATACACAAGGAGCTAACAATAATCATGCATGTTTAACTACATGCAATCCATAGAAGCTTCATGTTAAAAAGAAAAAAGATATTACGTAAACTTAGAAAGCTGGTAGCTATAGCCATACTAGTTAATATATGTTTCAGAAATAAATAAATAAAAGTGAAGCGAAAGGAACCTTTTGTGGTTATCAAACAATCAATAAAATGATAAATGTCGGTTTAACCAAATACATAAATCAAAAATCAGTAAAACAATAGAAGTAAGTTGATATGACCATAATTATGCTCAAGGACATTGACCTTCTTCCACCTCAAAAAAAAATAGATTGGGAAAAGACAGGTAAACTGAGGCACACCACCGAGTATGGACTTTCTCTTGATCTGCTTTAAGCAGATTGTCTATTCTTTTCACATGAGGATAACATATGAACCAAAATACGGCAGAAGCTGGACCACAAAACCCAAAGTCAGGTAAGAAAATACTCTGCAAAGCATATTTTCCAACTAGAGCACAAGGAAACAAAGTCAGCACTAGAGAGTTATCTGCAACTCCCCAGCTGTCTTCTTATTTCCAGATATGCAGAACTCAAACAGCACATTGCAAAATACTCCACAGAGCAAGCACAAGTTTTCTAAGGAGATTTGAATATATTTTGAATTAAATGAAAAGAAAATAGAATTACAATGAATAAACATCTGTGGAGTCCAAACGAAGCGCACAAAGTAAGTTAATATTACTAAATGTACACATGATAAAAAGAAGGATCACAAATCAATTAAGGTAGAAGCTTCCACCTTAAAAATCTACAAAACACACACCCAGGTATTCAATCATCTAATTCCAGTGCTCACCAATTATATGCTTTTCCATTTAACCTTCTATGAAAGCAAAGGAGCAAAATATATATGCTAGTGTGGCTGTGTTTAAACTGTTTTAACATAAAGCCCTCCTTCAGTCAGAGCCTGATTCCGTGAACAGTTAATTCTTGTATAGCCCTGGACAGGGAAAGCCAAGTTAATAAAAGATTCCAGTACAGGAGTGACTTTTCATCTAACAGAAACAAGAATTCCAAGCCACTGTCTGGTGTTCCGAATTCAATAGGGAGCAGAAAGGGGCAGTCACTGTCATCAGAATGTCTACCAGAACATGCCTTCCTGGGGAAATTCCGCTGCAAGCATTACCTGAGGGAACAACGTGGAGGGTGCTTTATCTGCTTCCCACACACAGCCATAAGCCTTTGATATAAAAAGTATACATGCATGTGCGCACAGAGAACACAGGCAATCACAGCCAACGGACAGCTGGAGATAAATAGATTACAAAACAGAAACCTGCAATATGCTGAGGGGACTCCTTCAGCCAACAGCCTTTAAGATACTGGCCCACTTTGGGCATGGTCAAATGTGCTATATATACAGACATAAAAATGTGTGTGGCCCTTTGGCTGCTGGATTTGGTTCCTGTTCCCCGCTCATGCAGCGGACTGCTGATCTGTGAGTCTACGCCTAAATAAAGAAACCTTTATTTTACTTCATTTTGAGCTAGTGTGGGACTATTTTATTACATCAACAACAACAATGTATTTTTGATTAATTTAATTTGTTCTTTGACAGTTTCATACACGTATATGGTACACTCTGGTTACTACCATTTCCATTCTCTAATTCCTTCCCATTCCTGTTTGTCTCGATCCTCTAAGTTTAACCAGGGCATCTGTGTGATGTGAGGACAGGGCATGCATCAAAATATAGCCCATGCTAGACTACAAAACACAACCAAAGTCACACAAAATAACACAACCAAAGTCACACAAAATAACACAACCAAAGTCACACAAAGTAACACTCCTCAAAAAAATATTTTCTGACTACAGCTCAAGAAAACCAAAAGATAGTAATGGGAAATCTTTGGATTTATCCAAATTTAGGGGGTTATCCATTGTAGCCTGGCAGACTCAGCCATGGGTACACTTGAAGACAATGACCACCCCTCTCCCAGAATCTATCAACCACCAATTAAAATATTAAACACACATTCATGCAATAACTATTAGTGAAAAACAGAGGTCATGAATTTGAAAAAGAGTGGAGAAGGGTATATAGAAGAATTTGAATGGATAGGGAAAAATGCTGTTTTAAAATTATAATATCAATTTTTTTCAAATTTAAACATTTATTATAATGAAAGATCTTTAGGTTTATCAAATAATTGCACACATTTCAAAATAATGTTAAGCATCCAGATAAAAGATGCACATTGAATAAATCTATGCAATGGAGTTGCATGAAGATGACATGACCTAAATTTTTTTGGACTTGAATTCTTGGCAAACAAAACTGGAAATGAGCAGGTACCCATTCCATACAAGATCTTTTTCATCCGCTGTTTGACCTCACTAGGACAGGATGCTGCAAAGGGTTAAGAAGTCATTTAAGTAAAACTAAAGAGCTATTACAAGATGAGGCCTGAAGTCACCACCTCAAATAGTATTCACGCCCTCTTCCTTTAGAGGTCAGGGTGCTTATATATAGTAAATGCCAAATGTAATTCCGAAGGCTTGCAAGATAGAGTTTCCTAATATCAGATACAACACATGCACACACACACACACACACACACAGAGAGAGAGAGAGAGAGAGAAGAGAGAGAGAGAGAGAAGAGAGAGAGAGAGAGAGAGAGAGAGCATAGAAGAAATGTTTGCTAAATTGAATACCTTCATAAGAAATAACAAACTACAAAGTAAAAAGAAAAAGAAAAGAAATCCCACAACAATGATCCTGCAGGACATTAGGCCTTTGTGCTTTGTGTACATTTGTACACACATAGGAAAAAGATGTAAAGATCACAAACACTGGCATTAAATGGAAGTTTGTGCAAAACCCAGAACAGCTACCTTTAAAATGTCTTAGTCTTTCTTGGGCTCAGTCTCCTTACCTATACAAGAAAATTTTAACTATTTTGCTAATTGCTTTCAGGATTATTGCAGGAATGTACAGCAACACCTACCAGAGTACACAGAGCGCAGCAAACGAACCAGAAATATTAGTTCCTTTCTTCACGCCATACAGTGGAATAAGAATCTAACGGAATAAGGGTGATTGGGAACTAAAGCAACATATATCTGTGCTTCTATAAACACCCGCTTAGATGAAGCCTCAGAAGTGAGCTGACTGCCCCGTGATTTTCCCCTCCAGCCAGATGCTTTATTCTAGCCCACACAGGGTGCCAAGCAGGTCCTTATCTGACATCTCCTCAGCACCCTGCATGAAACAGGTCTAGTCCAGACTCCACAGTGCAGCCCCACTGCTGACAGCCCCCACATCGCAGCAGCAGGACCCTGCTGCAGGCTGTCACTCAAGCAAGAGGGAGGGCAAGAAGAAATCTTTTTCCAAAGCCTGCTAAGTAAGCATTCTGTCTCTTCCTCTCCTAGTAACTGAATATGTCGATTCAAACTGCCAAGAGTATGCATATAAACATGCAGGACTCCCTGTCCTCCCCTCCATCCTTCATTCCTTCCTGTCTCCCCCAACACACACACACACACACACACACACACACACACACACACACACCATGCTTTCAGCATAGCTGAGAAGCCCTTACAATGGACTGCTCCTACCGACACTCAGATACGGTGTTTTAAGGAACATAATTATGGAAACATGTGCACACTAATTCAATGCTGTTATCACTCTTACAAAAAGAAGGGAGGGCAGAAATGAGTTCTCCCTTAAGATCTTAGTGATTTCTTATCTCCTGTACAAGTGGATTACTGTAGCAACTGCCATTACCACTTAGCAATGGCCTTCCTGATTGCTAGAGGAAAGACGTTAACATTCAGTGATCATCATGAAAATACTAAGAGATTTATTATAATAATGTGGAGGTGTCCATCATGCTAACTAGTTCTAAATAACACACAAAGCATCTGTGCATTGGAAGTGGTTATGGAGCCATCTTCTACCATGAGTGTATTAAAAATCATCATGGAATTCATATAAGGCATTCTGGGACCTGAGTGTCATTCTCAGATAATATAAGCTTTTATTCATCTATGGCTGTGATAACAATTCTGAGAAAGCACAATTTATTCTTAGAAAAATATTGTTTTTCATAAACAATATTTTGACTTTATATTCTAATTGCCTTACAACAAAATTCATTGACGATTTTATCAAAGGTGTTGCCCAAATGTCTAAATCCATTCATCATGAGGAACCGTCTCAAAGCAGCTATACGCAAATAAGTAAAGTTCCAGAAAACAGTATCCTAAGGTGTCTTCTGTTTCTTGAACTTTTATATAAATACATTGCATCTGATAGAAATATCTCATGTTAAGATAGTTTAAATATGACATGGACTTTATCAATATGGGGGCTGATTACATATGATAACATACAGCTTGGCATGAAATGTTTTACTCCACAGCCTTCTAACACTAGGCTCGGCTTTTAAAAGGCAAGGTGACATGCTATAGTAATATTCTAGTAGACAAGTTCAAGCCTACAGTCATAGAGTGCCTCTTAAAATGCAATATTGTTCTTTCTAAAAATTCAGTCTGATAACAGCCCCTCTCAAGTCACAAGGACAATAATACAGCCATGTCAAACCTATAGTGTCAACAGGTTTACGGCCACAAACACTTGATGAGCTGAACACTGTACCTACCCTTCAATAATGCCTGCAGTGTGACAGGGCCTGATGGTTACCATAGTGATCATGTGGCAGCTTCTGATTTATTACCCTGTTCCCCAGGACTGTGATGGTTTCCTGGCTGTACCTTCAATAGCTATTTCGAATCTGAGAGATACACTGTGATAAATATCCACCAGCTCAAAGATACGTTCAGCAGGATGTAACCTTGGAAAGCAGAGCTTCCGATGCAAATTCCCATCTCTGCCTTCCTCTCGGAATATAAAAGCATGATTCCAAAGTCATAAACCAGGGAGACCTCTGCCCTCGGACACAGGGATTCTTCTCCTTGGGGACTGTCAATTACAGAGACGCTACCCACTGAATATTTATGCAGTCTGAAATAGAAAATGAGGTAATGAATTCTGCCGAGGCTAGCCCAGGCGGCACATTGACTGCAAAAGCAAGCGTGGGCCAAACCAATTAGTGTGGCATTCTGTTATGTGGCACCAAATGTTCCACACAGTCAGAGAGTCGTCGCCGTCAGTCAATAAATTATATCATTCTTTCTCAACTAATTGACACAGTGAATGCCTCCACACAGAAACCCAAAAAGAGCATTTTAGAGAATAAACCTCACAGCTGGTGTCCGCTTGCCAAGCTTCCTAATAAAATGCCAAAGGAAGATGAGTGTATTTTAAAAGAATAATAAAAACAATACGATACCTATCCAGTTTCTTTTTCCAATGTCTGCTTCAAGAATCACACCATGCATAACACTGGGCTTTTCATCCAGTCCAAAGATGTCAGCTGCCATTGCTACATGTGCGCTCTCATGCCGGAAGACGATGACTCTTATTTTACTCTGTTGCATTGTTTCCGATTAGTCTTTCATGTGACTGCGTGGCAATCAATGCCAAGAGAACATGGCCTTCCAAACTCATCAAGCTCATAAGCACCACGCACTAATTTGTGTATCAGCCAGTCCCAAATGGTTTCCAAGTTATTGATTCCGCCATCTAATTCTCTGGCTTTGACAGGCGGGATATTGCTTTTAGGATAAATCAAACTTTCCCCACAATCACATACATGCAACTCTTGGAACTATGTTTGCAGAAGCCTTTGCAAAAGAGGAAACATGACATAGTATTTTTCCCCATCATCAGTCAGCACAGATGAAGACTCCTTGTCTCTGTTTTTGCCGACCCGACATCAGAGCATAACAACAATAAAGGGAGAAACGCAGTTTCTGATTTGTAGATTCATCACATCTGCACAAACCCTGTCTATGCAGTGTGTTAATGGGCTCTCCATAAATCATTGCTGAATTGGCCGGAAAGGTACACATAATACCAAGTGTGATTGTGTTTTACTGGTAGATGGGCCACAGGGGAAGAGCAAATAACTCAAAAGATCTCTCATTAGTAAACAGCTGGAATGCAGACAAAGATGTGCAGCATAGTTTCGGGAACATCCTTTATGAATCATATATCCCAGTCAAGTATCGGAGGGGTGAGGAAAGCGGGGAAACAAGGCAGAAATTGATTGCTTTGAATTAGCTATTTGATTCTGTACTTGGGGGGAAAATAAAACAATACTATCCACTCTCTCCACCACCGTCACACACAATATGCCCCCTAGCTCTTTATAACAAATGGTTACATACAGCAAACACGGTAATCCATTTAATAGAATCTGATCGGTGTATTCCAACAATTTAGAATTCACAGGTACCTCACAAGAGATCAATTTAGGATTATTACATTTTTTACTTTAAATCAATACATAAGGAGGATTAATACCATCAGATTAGATATTAAGTCATAAGCTATCAGCATCTAGAATGGAATTTTTATTTCCAAAACAGTGCTGTCTAGTGTCAAAAATATCAAGGTTACAAAAAGAATTCGTTTATATTTCATAGCAGACCTCACCTGTACAAACACAAATTAGGCAAATAAGAGACTTGCAGAGTGGGCTCAAGCTTAATTGTACACAGTGAGCAAGTATTCTCGCCCATGCCCACACTCATACAATCCTTTGTGCTAGAGCACAGCCCCACATTCTGGGCATCTGGGCTTTCAAAACCACTTCACATACATCCATCCTGTCATTGCCTCGACATCTTTATATGACTCATCCAGAACTTTTTCTCTAAGGACAGAATGTGGGGAAAGAGAGCATTATAGCACTTCTTTCCTTTGTCTCTCCTCACCCCCACTAAACCATAGTGATCAAGTGATCAAAGCAAGTGATCAAAACTAAAATAACCAATGTCCCAAACGTGGCTGGAGGAAGAGCTCAGTGGGAAGGTGTTCAAATGCTAATTTTGATGCAAAGAACTACAAAAACAGGTAGAACAGACAATACAATATTGAATTATGAAGTCTGATGCAAACTAAACACCAAAATATACTATGTCTGGACATGATGGTATACTAAAATCCCAGGCTACAGAACGTGGACCTGCCTCAGAAATGGCAGGAAATGATACACGATGGCAGAGCTAGAGTGATCAGCAGAGTTGGAGCGGGAGAAAGACACTGGAATAAATCACTGGGACGAGATGAACAGACCTACGTAGAAACAAGACAGCCACCCATGACACAAGCCGCGGTGCAAAACAACGAGGCATTCTCTCTAACAAATACTTAAAACTAACTGGTCATCTATCTTTTTTAATTCTTTATAAAGACCTTATGCTGTTCAAAAGCTGCACAAACTGGATCAGAGGCCTCGGGGTAAAGGACAAAACTGTAAGCACAACCAGAGGTAAGAGGAAAAAACTGAAGTTTGGCAATGGTTTTATATACATCACGAAAAGCATGAAGAATGGAAGAACGGAGACCTGATTCAACTCTTAAATTTCTACTGCAATGAAAATATGGCTTGGAGAACGTATTTGCAAAGGATAAACTTCACACAGGATTGTTACCCAAAATATAAGACAAATGTGTTAAAACTCCAGAGTAACAAACAACGGAGAAACAAACTAAAGACTGAAAGAGATACCTCAGCAAATAAAATGTTTAGATTGTAAAGAAGCATGTGAAAACAGGCTCCACATCATATTCTGACAAGAGAGTGCAACCTAAAACATCAGCTAGATGCCACAGCACACCTGGTGGAGTGACCAAAAGCCATACTTACTAATAGCATTGAGCATTTGGCCAGGATACAGATCAACAGAAATTCTACCTCGTCACTGAAAGGAATGCAAAATGGTGCAGCCACTTTGGGAGATGTTTTGGAAATTTTCACGAAGGTAAATTCTGTCTTGCCATGTGATACAATAATTATACTCTGTTATCCACAAAAACTGAAAACTTATATCTGTAGAAATAAATGCATGTGGACATTTAAAACTGTCAAAACTTGGAAGCAACTAAAATGTCTTTCAGTGGGTGGAGAAATAAAATGTGACACACCCCAACGACTGTTTAGTTCCGTGAAGAAATGAGCTACCACATCATGAAAAGACATGCGGGAAATTGATGCCCATTTCCTCCCCAAAGAAGCTAATACTAAGAAGTTCCGTGCTATATAAGTCCCATTATATGTATTCAAATGAAGAGAGTAAAAATATCAGTGGTGACCATGGGAGGGGCAAGAGGGAAGGATAACCAAGTAGAGGATTTGGAAAGCAGTGAAATTATTCTGTATTATACTACTATTATGGATACAGTCTACATTCATTCAAACTCATTGAATATACACTATAATAGTCTGATGGGGAACATTGGCAATGGATGAGACAAAGGAAGTGTGCAGGCAGACAGTGCATTAGCAATCTCTGTACCTTGCACTCAGTTCATTAACTTCAAATTTCTAAATTTAAGAAAAGCATTTTAAACGGCAAAGTAGAGCAGGAACCGACCAACCTTTTCTTGAGCTTTACTTCGGAATCAGCTGAATTTCTACCCACCTGGTCCCAGAGCTACCCATGGTGGGGGGAGGGAGGGCATTGACAAGCCCCTCACCTTCAACACCTTCCCTTTCAGAGGCTCCTGGGAGGTCTCTCTCCCTCTGTTTTTCTCACCTAGGCAGCCCACCAGGAGTTAACAGCTGTCGGGCAGGCAAGAGGCAGCTGAGGCCCCGAGGTCAGCAATCTTATTAAATCCCTATGCTGCCAATGGAACTAAGTAATGCTCACATTGCTCAGTGTGGGGCAGGGAGAAAATGATTGAAGAGAAAGCTAGAAAGGCCAGAGGGGAAATGAAAAAGAACAGGAGCTGAATGTGAGCAAGAACAGAGAGAAAGCCACGCAATTCTACACAGAGACAGACCTCACTTCTTTCTAAGGATTTACCAATCGAGAAATCATTTGCTGCAATTAAATAACCATCGCACATGGGACACTCCTCTAAGACAGAGCACCCCCTTGCACCCTTTTGTCATTTTTTTTTCTGTGAATGCACAGCCCACACTCAGAAGTACTAGGACAGTCATCCTTTGGCATTTTGTAGACAAGTGCTAAAAATTCTTCTAGTATGAGGCATATTGACTTTTATTTTTGTAATGGCAATGTTCCAAGAAAGAATGCACTCTGCCATTTTAATGAACACGAATTGGGCTGGAACAAGTGCACATGATACAACTTCTCATTTGTATTCTTTTATAGATGCTAAACACACAACTAGACAATCTTTCCAGCATTAAATCTCAGCTCCGCTACTGAAAGTTTATGTCCACACTGTTTGTAATTGTTTAACTACTGATCATTTTCAAGCACTGTAAATTGAAGAAAAGTTTAGGTTGAGAAGATCATTTGCAAGTCGGGTGGTGGTGGCGCTCGCCTTAGGCAGGTGGATCTCTGTGAGTTCGAAGCCAACCTGGTCTACAAGAGCTAGTTCCGGGACAGGTTCCAAAGCTACAGGGAAAACCTGTCTCAAAAAACCAAAAACGAAAAATAAAAATAAGAATAAAAAATAAAAGATTATTTGCTTCATAACGCACATTACTTATTTTCAAAAAAAAGGCTTCTACATAATTATAGTCGTGTACGGTCAGATTCTGTGTTCATATCATCCAAAACTTTATAACATCCAAAATTGCATGTAACAAAAGAAATAAGCAATCTAAAGTTACCAGGATGGTAAGAATGTAGCATCTGAAAAGGAGACAAAGGTCTGTGGTCATCAAACCTGGGGCAGTCAACTCAATTCACAACATATAAACACACACACACATACATACACACACACACACACACACATATATCCTTGATTTTATATATTTGTGTATATATATATATATACCCTTGATTTCTATATATATGTGTGTGTCTGTCTGTATGTGTATATATAAATGTATATATATATGTATATATATATATATATATATATATATATATCCTTGATAACAAAGATATTTAAGTGGCCATTCTCTAGGATTAATTAGCAACTCAGTTTCTTGCTGCAATGCCAAAGCATCTACAACAAAACTTAAGTAACCAACATTTATTTCCTTTCTTCCAAAAACATGGGTTTAATCAAACAGAGCTCAGTAAATGAACCAAGAAAATACTCTAAACCTTCAATATGGCACCGAATGCAGTTTAAATACTTCATTTCCCTTCCCCTTGCCTAATCGCGGGCCATTTTTCCCTGGCAGACAAGATGAAACAGAAACAGACTGAGTAAATACAACAGAAAAATTGGTTCTGATCTCTCAAATCAACAAGCCACGTTGGTGCCCCCTCAGCAAACATCACAGATCATTCTCGTCTAATTTTCCACGGCTCCTCAACAAACAGGAGTCTAAGCAACAGGCTAAGAGGAAGACACTTACGAATTACGTCTCTTCTCTATATTACTTATTACCATTACATGACATTTTCACAGATGCTCTAGGTAGAAAAGCTCAACTAGATCACTTTAAATTCCCTTCCAAACTTATAAGTTCATGCAACTCGGAGATTAAAGTGCAAACTGCAGGCAGCAGGCCAGACCAGAAGAATTCAAGAAAAAAAAAAGCTGACATTGTTCCTCTCTCTGGGAATGTAGAATATACTCAAATGACTAATTTATTCAGAATTTAGTGAAGACCTACTGTGTGGTAGATATTGTTCTAGGTACTAGGACTACAGCCATGAATTGTACAAAGCTAATGTTCTCACGAGCTTACCCTCTAGTGAGATATAAAGCAGTTTTGAAATGCTTAAACTAAGAAAAAAACTGAGATAATTAAAAATATCCATTTGGGGCTGAAGAGATGGCTCAGTGGTTTAGGTGAGCACTACACAGGCAGCAAGACTGAAGTTCAGAGCCCCAGACCCCACATAAGTGTGGAGTAAGGATTTTGACCTGTCTGTAATCTGTCTTCTCCAGTCACAATCTACCATCTCTTTTGAGGCAGGGTGTGCTGCTTGAACCATCATAACTTGGTGATTCAGCTTCTCTCTCCACACAGTTTATTGTGGGGATCCCTTGCATCTGAGTCCTCAGCCTTGGGATTACAGTTGGGCATTTATACAGGCGCTTGAAATCTAGATTCCGATTCTCTGCACACACAGAATGCTGAGCCATCTCTCTAGCCGCCGGGTCTAATTCTATGAGAGTTTTTCAGGTTCTTTGGCACCTGTCGTCATTCTGCCGGCACCAAACACCTCACAGGCATCGCCTGGACCATTCATATGACCTTAATATGTGCAAGTTCAGACGGGAGAAACAGAAGCAAACGTTCATGGTTCAAGTCATGTACTAGACAATACACGAATACAGAAATCTGAATGAAATTTTTAAATTATGGTTAAGACAAATTTTCAATGTAGTGAACATTACTATATCTCATTGAATATTCAATGCCAGTAATTATAAAATAAATTATAACATTACAAGAGAGTAAGAAACAATGCTAAGTAAAAACACAGTATTGGTGTAATATAATAGGGAGAGAAGAAAAGTTAAAAGTGTCAAATAACCAGAAGGTATCAGAGATAACAAAATATAACTGGGGCTGGAGAGATGGCTCAGAGGTAAAGAGCACTGGCTGCTCTTCCAGAGGTCCTGAGTTCAATTCCCAGCAACCACATGGTAGCTCACAGCCATCTGTACTAAGATCTGGTGTTTTCTTCTGTACTGCAGGATACATGCAGGAAGAACCTTGTATACATTATATATATATATATATATATATATATGTGTGTGTGTGTGTGTGTGTGTATGTATGCATGTATATATATGCATATATATACATATACATATATACTCATACTGGAGTTAGGGCAGTGGTTCTCAACCTTCCTAGTACTGTGACCCTTTATTACAGTTCCTCATGTTATGGTGACCCCCAGGTAGAAGATTATTTCATTGCTACTTTGTAACTGCAATTTTGCTACTATTATAAATCATAATATAAATATCTGATATGCAGAATGTCTGATATTAATACCTGTGAAAGGACAACCCAAAGTGGTCTTCTCATGTTGAGAACGAGAGTTGGGGTGGAGCCAAGCGTCGAATATGAAATATTCTGTACGAATATATGAAATTCTAAAAAAATTTGATAAAGATACTGTCTTAAAAATTAAACACATCCTGTTTACAGAATTTTTTGGCATGGGTTAATTTGTTTATTGGGATCGAGGGAAAAAATGATACTCGAAAACAGTTCAGTTAATACCTTCTTATAAATCCAAATCCAAACACGGAGGTAAATTATCCATGCCTGCAGTGAAGATTAACTCAGACGCAGGCAGGATGTACCCCATGATGGAGAGGCCCAGCCCTCAGAGCGGCCCCTGCAGAGCATCCTTCTTACCAAACCCGCATTTTCTATGACGTTTCACGCTACTTGCCCCTAATAGACAATTACTCACAGAAAACCTGCAGGTGTGTGCTTCTCCTCCAACTTCAGAATCCAGATCCACAGGAGTGCTTTGAAAGACACAAATTATTAACTTTTTTCACTTCAACTTCATTCTGACATGTTCACACGTGAGTGCTGCATTTATATCATCTCTACCCCCACGCTCAGCCCATTCAACCCCTTCTGAGCCCCCTCTCAGATCCATGACTTCGTCTGCAGTGGAAAATTATTGTAACTAGGCAAAGGTGTGTTACTTTTCTTTCCGCCGCATTCGCCCAAAAGGATGTACTACATCTGTCTGTGCTGTGTTTAATTACGTAAAGATGAGTTGCTGTTTCACCGTGCCTGCCTGAGACACCTGATTGGTCTAATAAAGAGCTGAACAGCCAATAGCTAGGCAGAGAAAAAGATAGGCATGGCTGGCAGGCAAAGAGAATAAGGAGGAGGAGAAATCTCGTTCTAGACAAGAACAAGAAGAAAGTCAGGCACAGAGACAGCAGGAAAGTAAGTGTGTAAAGAAAAAAAAGAGGTAAAAGCCCCAAGGCAAAATGTAGATAAAATAGGTTACTTTATAAGAGCTAGCAAGAAACAAACCTAAGATAAGATCGAGCATTCATAATTTTAAGTCTCTGTGTCATGATTTGAAATCTGGTTGGTGGCCTAAATGAAAAAGCCTGGTATGTTGAGATCATTTGGAGTCCTGGCCTCCAGCTGCTCTTCCCTGCTAGAGATCTTTACTTTCCTTCTGATTGGAGTTACTAAAGGCTGTGTCAAAGTTGCTTACCAGCTCTGCTTCAGCAGCACATGTTGCCTTGACCTTGAGGATCAGAGGATAAGGTTTTCACCTGTTGGCCCACTTGACTGTTGGGTATATAGGCCTTCGTGGTGCTATTGAATAAAGGGCTTCTTACCAGTGACTAGAAGTCCGTGTCTCTGTCTCTGTGTGTCTCTGTGTGTTTGTGTGTTTCAACCTCCAGCCCCTTGCTCGAAGCTTAGGAACTGTATGATAGCACATAGAGTGCAGACAGGCATTGTGGGGCTGCACTGATACATTCATCTGTAATTATTATTGTGATATATGTATATATACATATATACATATATATGTATGTATATCTTATGTCTATGTGTTTAAGGCCGACAATGTAGGACTAGAAATCCTATCAGAGAGAACTTGTCAGTGGCAAACACTGACTCTCCCATAGCAACTGAATCCTAGCCTAGTTCAGTGCTAGTTTGATGAATCAGCTAGTGAATGGCTCTTCGGTGTGCCTGGAACAGCTAAACCAGGTCAAGACAACCATTAAGATTGAACTGTAGCATGTAAAGAAATGGCATAAAAGCACAAATATGTTCAGCATACTCAAGCCACTGCATTCTAAATATAAATCTCGTCAATAACTGTTTGTTGATACCGTCCAGGAGAAATCTGAGGAGCACCAATGCCTGACTTTACAAATTAGCATGCAGTAATGGGATCCGAAACAGAGGCTAAACAAAACTCTGATGATGCACAGAGAGGGGAAAGCCTTGTTTTTAAAAATACCCCAGACAAGTAATCAAATGTGAACTGGCTGCTGGGACTTTTCCTCTTAACTTGGGGAGAAAAATGAACAGATCTCAGAGAGATCAGAGTGCATTGAAGACACATATCAGATCAAGTTACTGGGTGAGGGTGCGTAACTGGAAAGTATCTCAATATTACTGTCTCGTGCTCATGTAAGAAAGGTGACCACAATGTCTCTAACAAGTTAAAATATATACATATGAAAGCGTCAGGTCCTGTGTACTCAGAAGTGAGCCTTACAGAAAGGGAGTCTACTCTCAAGCCAAGCCCATCTCTAATATATCCTCCACAAGGCTAAAGTCTCAATCTTTGTACCAAGCTTTTTATTTTTCTCTCTGAAGAGGTAGCTTCTAGAACCCTGAGCAGAGTACACAGCCATAACATCGTAGGTCCTGGATAACCTTCCAGATTTAAAGACTGCCCCATCTAGCCACATGCTCTGTGTTTCTCATTGATCTTCCCTATATTTTTAGCACCCTATGTTGGCCAGGCTGCTTCATTCCTTCATGTTTCCTGCGAACCCAGAATATAAGCTTTATATACCTCAAAGTCCCCCCCCCCTCCCATGACACAGAGATCAACAGACAAGGCTAACACATATTACGAACCAAAGATCGAGCAATACCAACAAAAACCCTTCCGTCCAGCAGCTGGCAGAGGCACGGAAAGCACATGCAATGGCAGTGCCAACACATCTCTTCCTGTGTTTAGTTTATCTGATTCTCATTAGGTTCTGATCCTGTTTGAGCCCACAGCATGTCTTATTTTTACAGACTGACTGAAGCAACCGGAATGACTTTCTTGTCTGCCGTGCCTTGGGTGGTAATTTCCTAAAAGGAAAATTTTCTATTCCCTTTCCCTTCTTATTTTAATCAACCTAAACACGTATTTTGTACCGCATCACGCAGGAAAAGCATAACAGTGCTAATGGCACCTATAAAATGTACAAAAGGCTAACGTTTCTGAAGCAAAGGAAGGACTTACATAGCCTCGATATGATTTACCTCCAAAAAGTAATGGCTGAGTACTGTATACCAGGAAACACATCTTCAGTGGATAAATATGTCTTATGGATATTCCACTTTCTCTAGCTCTTTTTAGTTTCTTCCTGGAAATTATGTACTCATATGAAACTAGTTATTATGTTTATTGAAAATAAACAAAGTCAGCACTTTGGTTGTCATACATACGAGTCGCTGTTTCTTTTCCCTGTACGGAACATAATGCCCAAATATTTCAAAACATGTTATACCATTTTGGGTTATGATCTGTTCATTACCGCTAGGTCTAATTTTATACGGGCAAGGAAGAAAATTACTTGAAATTTTTAAATCAAAGTTTATAATTGAGGGTTCCATTATCAAGTTACCCTAGCATACAACTCTTTTGGCAAACAATATAGAAGGTATTGCTTGGATCCAACTTCTTTGCTTAGGAATATATATATATATATATATATATGAATATATATATATATATTCTAACCAGAATGTGCATGATAAAATATATTTTCAAAAATGTCCATGTTATTGCAGGAAACATTTAAAAAGGGGGGAGGGGAATAGAGGCATAAATTCCTGGTACATGCAAAAACTTTACCAGACAAAGGCAAACAAGAGTCTCAACATGATCCACTGACATTCTTATATAGATAATAGCAATGAGTGGACAACACAGAACACAAACACTGTTCTGAGTTTTAAAAAAAGCACCCACTGACTCAGCTAAATCACAACATACACGAACCACTAGCACTCACGGGATTATGGTCAGATAGAAAGCAAGCCAGCCCAGCCAGGAATGAATCTCTGAGTGTCTATAAAGTAAATAGTTGTGAAGAATATGGGTTCTGTCTACTTGGTCACTCAGAGGTGCTATCCCTCTGCTCCTCTGGATTGAAAAAAAAAACAGCAGACAATAGCTGGGATAAAGATGTGTGCAAGAAATCAACCTAAAAATTCTAATCCTTATGAAGAGGGCTTTATCAAAATAATAATAATAGTTATTATTATTATTATTATTATTATTGACAATGCAACAGAGACCTGTTTTCTCCCTTGCTGCTAGTTAAAGAAAGGATGCCATGAAGCAGGGTTTAATAAGCCTTGTCTAAGGAGTGTTCCTTCGATTTATTTTTAAAGGTTACCTATTGTGAGACAAATAACTACAACATTGGGGAATTGGGAAACCAGAATCTATAGCCAGGCCCTTTCCTTAGTAACATTACCAACTCACTTCTTGCTTTAGATATAATTTTAGATCTTTAAGATGAGTGACTAGCTTATGCTAATATGCTCTCCAGTATGTCTAAAGCACCTAGAGTCCCTTTAATTATTGCTTTAATGGCTTTAAATGAAGTAACTGTGACTACAGCTTGTAGTATGTATATTCAGTCTCTCCTGGAAGACTACACCCTAGTCATCCCCTTAAAGCGGCGGTCAGTCCTCTCCTTCAAACCTCTCCAGAGAGCTTATATTCCACCTCAGCAATACACACACATACTGAGAGTAGGGGGTGTTTACAGTGCTCTGTAATCTGCTCAAAGCAATGCATATATGGAATCCTGGATGTCACACACCACGAGAAATGGCCTTTTTAACATGCAGCAAAGGGGGCGGAGGCAACACAGCAGTCCTCGCTGAAGAACAGAGTACTAAATCACCACAGAGAGCATCAGATGGAAACAAAATCCCTGATGCTGGTTTCATCTTCACAATTACTGCTCGAAGGCATTATTCCACAAGCGACAGCCCATGAGATTGTCACAGATGCTTACCTGGACAAAGGGCATTATTCCACAAGCGACAGCCCATGAGATTGTCACAGATGCTTACCTGGACAAAGGGCCCCACGGCCCAAAGCGGAAAGAGACTGTTCAACTGTTTTCTCCACGACTAGACTCCAGAGCCTTGGAACACAGACAATGCTCTGTGCCTAACGACGAAGGATAAATACCAGATCACCATCAAACGGTCTTGGTTTTCACCCAGGCCCCCTCCAAAAAAAAAATCCCGACGAATCCTACTAAAATAGAAGGAACATTATTCTGGCTACCAAAATATAAAGCAAAATCTGGATCTAGGATTTTGTTCAAATTTTCTGCAGCTCAGCTCACTGTGTCCCAAAAATAAAATTTAATTTCTACTAAAGAATACTTATCATCAAGGAAGCATTATGCCATTTCTGGCTGTCATATAAAATGTTGAGTGAGAAGAATTCCCACTTCCATGTGTTCCTCCCACCTTTCCAGAGTATGTCAAATACACCACATAAGGGTAAATTAATGTTATTTCAAAGGTTTTTTTAAGGAGGGGGACAAATCATTGATATGTATTAAGATACTCTGATATTTTCCTCTAATATGGATTCAATCATCTACCTCCTGCACACCTTGCCAATGTCCTAAACACAGTCACGTGATCTCACGATGACATACCTAGGAACAGAAAAACATCACAGTGGCACCGGTTACTCTGGCAGAGTCTCTTTATGCCACCTCCAGCTAAAGGAGGGTCAGAGGCATTAAAAAATGTGATGACTTTGAAATGTGTGTCATAAAACACGGTTATTTATCAACATGCCTGACAAGGAGAAGGTGAGAGCCCATGTCAGCTAGTCAGAATGATGGTTCTCTAGCAGTCGGGCAGACAGAATGAGTATTACCAAGTTGTTATGGTAACTAAATTGTAGCTGGTTCGGTAAAGCAGGAGCTTTGCATCCTGGGAACCGTGTTTAAAATGCAGTGCAGCTCGGTGCCTCACATCCAAATCAGGCAACTAGTAGTTGCATCCAGGTACAAGAAGCCACACCAAGAATAAACTCCACTTGGGTGGGCACAGCAGCTCGCTTCCAGAGGACAGGAGAACAGAGAGGCTGTAGGCAAAATGCCTCCACCTCTTAAGCCCCAAGGCTGTGACGTCATGACCAAAGAAATAGGCATCCTTTTCTGGCCCACTTCACCAACACTAAGCGCAACCTGCTACTGAAAACCAAACAAAAGTCACTGAAAACAGTCCTTGAAAGCAAAACCTTCAGGAGAGCTGCAAGGACCACGGGCAAGAAAGAACAGGATTTAGGGCTGGGAGCCCGGCATCTAAGGCATCCGGGCGGAATGCTGGTCCTTCTCTGACACTGTGCGAAGAGAACGAAGCACTCCTTTCATGAAAGCCGACCTGCACTACAGAGGTAATCCCTAGGGGACTATGGAGTGGCCTCAAGTATGAGAACTGGCAGCGCACGGCTTGGATTTCGATCTTGTCTGCAGCTGAAAAATGACATCATTCTAGTCGGGTTGTTTAACTCCTTAGAGCCTCCAGATGTGAAGTAGGAATACCACAATGTACTTCTTAAAGCTGTGGAAATGACAAAATATCTCTCTCTACATGCAACACGGTGCGAACGCAATACATTGTGTCAAGAATGGATCACTGCTGCATAAGATAGTATTACAGGCCGGGCGGTGGTGGCGCACGCCTTTAATCCCAGCACTCGGGAGGCAGAGGCAGGCGGATCTCTGTGAGTTCGAGGCCAGCCTGGTCTACAAGAGCTAGTTCCAGGCCAGGCTCTAAAAAAGCTGCAGAGAAACCCTGTCTCAAAAAAAAAAAAAAAAAAAAAAAGATAGTATTACAGGATAAGGTTGTATTACGATCATTCTCGTGCAGGTAGTTACAACTAGTGGACAAAATAATTGAATCCCAAAGGAATATATATCCCAATATCTGGAACCTGTGACCTTACATGTCAAAGGTGTGGCTGAGTGATGCACTTTAATATAAGAAGTTTGTCCACGGTAATCATCAGTGTCTCCTTAAGAGATAAAAACTGCACAGAAGAGGATATAGAGGCCAATTAGAGACAAGAGAGAGAGAGAGAGAGAGAGAGAGAGAGTATTGTGTATGGCGCTGAATCATTTGAAAATAGAAAAGGGAGTCATATGCCAAGAAAAGTAGGTAGCCTCCCAAGATGAGAATATCTCTGACAAGGGAAATTCCCTGGGTCTCCAGAAGGCACACAGACCTGCTGACAAGATGGTTTGGAGACTTTGACCTCTAAACTGTACAACAATGATTTTGTGTTGCTTTAAGCCACCATAGGTAGTAATTTATTACCATAGCAGCAGGATGCTAATGTTAACACGTTACTGCTAATATTAAGGGAAACTGTGACACACAGTTGGCTTTGGGCAACTGGAAGCTAATGGATCACAAGTGAGGAGTAATGAAGACTTGGGGAGACTCCCAGCATCCCAGAACAACCATACTCATACAGTCACCTGCTGCAGCTAATGTGTGTTACCTGTAGGATCCGTGTGCCCCCTGCTGCATATCAAACAGCTGTAGACAAAGCACAGCCTCTAACCTTGCATTCTCAGATGATCATGCCTGAAATGGAGCAGGTAAGTAAATGAACCCGGAAAGAGATGCACCATCAACCCAGAAACAGTTGAATCCTGAAGAGATGAAGAAAAGCCTGGGTGGGGGGTCATTAGCCCAAGGCTGACTTGTACCACAAAGCAAAAGAAAGCCATGGAACTTTGAAAAGAAATAATAAAACCAAGTCCATTTGCCTCGGGTCAAGTCTTCAATCACAGAGTCTGCCAATCTATTCGTACCATAATAAGGGCATTTCATGTACCCCAGAAGGAGACTACAAGAGAAAAGTGTGAAGGGGAGAACGGGGGGAGCTCGGAGGAATGGGGTGCTTGGGATATAGGAAGGGTGGATATGGGAGCAGGGAAGCATATATCTTAATTTAAAGAGCTACCTGAGGGTTGTCAAGAGACTTGACCCTAGAGGGGTTCCCAGGTTTCCAGGGAGACACCCCCAGTTAGTTCCTTGGGCAGCTGAGGAGAGGGAGCCTGAAAAGGCCAGTTCCTATAGCCATACTGATGAATTTCTTGCATATCACCATAGAACCTCCACCTGACGATAGATGAAGAAAATGACAGAGCCCCACATTGGATCACCGGACTGAGCTCCCAAGGTCCCGATGAGGAGCAGAAGGAGAGAGAACATGAGAAAGAAAGTCAGGACCGTGAGGGAACCTCCAGCTGGCGACAGATGGGGAAGGTGACTGAGCCCCACATTGGAGCACTGGACTGAGCTCCCAAGGTCCTGATGAGGAGCAGAAGGAGCGAGAACTTGAGGGAGAAAGTCAGGAACGAGAGGCGTGCGTTCACTCAAGGAGACGGTGGGACAGAACTAATGGGAGATCACCAACTCCAGTTGGAATGGGACTGATGGATCATGCGACCAAACCCGTCTCTCTGAATGGGGCCAACAGCAGGGGCTGACTGAGAAGCAAAGGACAATGGCTCTGGGCTCTGATTCTTCTGCATGGACGGGCTCTGTGGGAGCCTTCTCAGCTTGATCGATCACCTTCCTGGACCTGGGGGGAGTTGGGAGGACATTGGTCTTAGCATAGAGTGGGGAACCCTGATGGCTCCTTGGCCTTGAGAAGGAAGGAGGGGAGGTATGGGTGGAGGGGAGGGGAGGGAAGGGGGCGAAGGAGGGGAGGGAAGGGGGAGGAGGAGGGGAGGGAGGGGGGAGGAGGAGGGAAGGAGATGGAAATTTTTAAATATATAAAAAAAATAAACCATGAAAAAAAAAAAGTTCAAATGTATGACCTAGACAATAGAAAAGAAAAGCACAAATACACAAGGGATCATACTCATACAGGGTGCCTTTCTCTTCACTCCATGTCCAGTGTGAATGGAATATTATATATATATATATATATATATATATGTATATGTATGTGTATATATATACATATATATATATGTCTTGGTCTCGATATGCATCACTGATGAGGGAAAGAAGTGTTGAGATCATGCTATGCCTGCTGCCTATGTGTAACCTAGGTAGAGGAGAAATGAGCTTAATTTAAAGAATTACACAGACACAGAGTGGGGGTGGTAGAAGCAGCATCCCTAAGTCACGTGCAGAAGTGGTGATGGACACAGGAAAGCCCCGTCAAGACAGCACAGCAGAAAAAAGTGCTTTGGCATGAACATGAGGACCCTAGTCTAGTCCCCGGGGTGCAAGGACAAAAGGCAGAAGCGGTGGCTTACATGTAATCCCAGAAAGGTAGGAAGAAGAAACAGAAAAAGAGTCACCTGGAAACTCACAGCTAGCAACCCTGGAGTAGGCAGTGCAGCAGAGATAGGTGAGAGCATGCGTCAATGAAGTGGAAGAAGAGGACTCCCCAATGTTGTCCTCTGTCAGACACATGTTGGGCCTGTGTGTCATGTGTTTCCAAGCATACAGTGATATGCAAAACAATAAATAAATGAAAAGAATGCAAAAGAGAAACAAGGGAGAAACAAATGATAGGCCCACTCAAGAGGCATGTCACCAAAATGTGCACATTCACAGAAATTCTGAGAATTACCTTATTGGTACAGCGCATGCAACAGTCTCAACATCAGAATATCCACCATGGTGATTACATAGAGTTTAGAAACAGCCTTTCATCGCTGTGGTGCATAAGAATTTTGAGCTAGATAATTTCTTATAAAGAGTCACACCTAAAACAAAATTCTTCAGCTCCAAGTATTTCAAACAAGAGTTGCTGGAGAGGATAGAATGGATAGCATACTTCTCAAGCTCCTACTCAACACTGTGAGATGTTAGTTAAGAGGGAAAGAGACCATGTCAAGCCCCAAAGGATGCCCTGCCATGTTAGGCTGCATCCCTTTGCTTCTGCTAGGATTTCCAATTTTCTAGGCATGAAGATTTGCTGTAAGATCTGACCAGAGGGTCACGAATGGGTGAAATGACTCACAGAATGTCAACATTTTCAAGACTTGACCCAGATTTTACCAATCCAGCCACCCTGAGTCATGTATGCATTGGATAATCAGAAAAGGGAACCCTGCCCAACCCATGTTTCAAATGGAATTTCTATTTGTTTTCTCTTATGGAAGAGAGAATACATGAAAACTGTTAAACTAATAATTTCATTTCACCTAAAGATCAAATGATCCTGTTGCTCAGGACAGTCTAGGCTTCCGTCTGAAGACTGCTTGCTATGTACAAAAGCATATCTGCCAGGGAAATACAGTGTATACTCACCCAACCTAGATGGGTTACCACTGTCTGAGATCCCAAGTTCATACGCAGTTCAGGCTGTGCTAGAAGGTTCCCAAGACACTATCATACAACATTTTTCTCTCAGGGGATAGAACATGTTACACCTATTTCCTTGGCTTAGTTTTATTTGTTTCACCCACAGGGGAAGAACTCCATTAACACTTAATCGCAGTTTGTGGGGGGGATCCCTAAATAGATCACCTTTTTGGTACAACGTTGGTTCTTTGCCTTAGAAATTAAGGAAGCCCCATCTTTTTAAAGCAGCCTTTAAAAAGAGAGTATCATTTTTTTCCTCTGCTGAATTCCAACTCTTAAAGATCAAAACTCTAATGATTATCCAGAGGTAATCCAAACACAAGAATATCCAGATTTTCAGTTTTGTCCTTCAGCAATATAAAGAGCTACATAAAAAAATATGAAACTCAATATAAAATTTGCCATCATTATTAGCATAAAAGGTAAGAAAAACAATTCCTGATCCCTCTCCCAACTAATCTTATAAACTTTGGGCATGCACTGGCATCCCTCTTTCATATTTAGGGGTAGCATAGGTGTTCCAAGACAATTCTTTATGATGGACACTTCTGGCCTGCCTGGACAGCCCTACATGTGATCTTATCTCTGCCCCCATGAAAGATGTCTGACCCCGAGACTAGGGGCCAAGTTCCATTTTGCGTATTAACATCTCAACAGGTTTCCTTGTTGGCTACCCAAAGGTGTTGTTAGACAGTAAAAAGTTAGATTCCATTTAGGATGAGACGAGGCATAATCTCCCAAATGCCCACCCAGCCACACAGCCTCCATGACCTCCGTGTAGCCATGGATTACGGAATGCTGTCTTCTGGGCATGGCATGGCCACTGCCCTCCTGAAATCAGAACAGCTACATTCATCTACACGAGGGGTTCAGGAACATCATACCAGGCAGGAGTAGTATAGACATGACTCATGAGATGCCTCTGCAGCCCTGCACATAGGCTCCCGAGTAGACTGGAGTGACTTGGGAGGAGGTTCATCAGATGAATGAGACCTCTCCTCTCCCTGGAACACATAATTAGATAACAATTTGTCTAAGTTAAGGTTTCTGTTGTTGTGACAAAACACCATGACCAAAAGACAAGTTGGGGAGGAAAGGGTTTATTTGGCTTACATTTCAGTATTGCTGTTCATCACTGAATGAAGTCAGGAAGGGCAGAATTTGGAGGCAGGAACTGATGTATAGACCATGAAGGAATGCTGCTTACTGGCTTGCTTCCTATGGCTTGCTCAATTCAACTTCTTAGAACTAGCAGGCCAAGGAATGGCACCACCCACTTTGGGCTGGGCCCTCCTCAATTGATCACTAAAGGAAGAAAATATTGGATCTAATGGAGGCATTTCCACAGCTGAGGCTCCTTCCTCTGATGACTCTTGCTTGTATCAAGTTGACACAAAACCAGCCAGGGCACCATTGCTGGTGGGTATGGACTTCTTGCCAAAGTTAATCTTGCCTGTAAGATGTTCATACTCTTGTGAGTAACTTCAATTAAACTTATTTGGTTCACTACAGCAGATTTAGGTGAAATCATTTGAATTGTCATTGGTACCCTATCTGGGGTAAATGTGTATTTATAAACATCTCCCCCAGTAAAAATTAAGGCAGGCAGCATCCTGCCCTACATCCACAGCCCTGCAGAGAAGAGAGCCAAGTGCACAGAGAAAAGAACAAATATTCTAAGCCCTTTATCAGTATACTCCAAATATGGTATATGTTCCAACTCACAGCTGTATGCCAAAGCTGTTAACACGAGAAAAGCAAGACAACTTCTGCTACATTTCTAATGCACACATAAAACATTACAGGTGTCAGAAGACAAATTCAAGTAGATCTGGACATTATGTGATAGAAAAGCGCCGAAGAGAACTGTATCCTGTCTTCCACAGCATCCAGTTTGGAACAGTATGCTCAACTCTTGCAACATTAAGGAATATTCATTGTATGTGCTCAGTGTAATAGATGCCTAACAGAGATAAGATTTCCTTTGCAACTCAGACTGCACTGAAAATAGGAAGATGGAGAGATTATTTCACCTTGGTAACATTATTACCATTGAATTTTCTAGTGTAAAGCCAAAGTCTGTGAGAAAAATTATTTGCGTTTATGTCTCAGTCCCAACACTCTTCCCTGATTGTAACAGCTCCTCAGCAATTGATCCTCCTGAACCTCAACACAGAGAGAGAGAGAGAGAAAGAGAGAGAGAGAGACTATATGCATACACACATATGTGCACAGATATACATACATATATATATATATATACGCACACACATATAAACACGTGTCTTTGTGTGTGCATGTGAACCTTACAAAAGCTCTTTGTGGCACTTTGAGATTGGCTCCCACAGGCTCATGCATTTGAATACTTGGTATCCAGTTGATGAACTGTTTAAGATGGATTAGGAGGTGTGGCCCTGTTGGAAACAGGACTGTCACTGGGAGTGGGCTTGGAGGTCTCAAAAGCCCAAGCAAGACTCAGTCTTTCTCTCCCTCTCCCCTTCCCCCAATCAGACTGTCTCTCTCTCTCTCTCTCTCTCTCTCTCTCTCTCTCTCTCTCTCTCTCTCTCTCTCTCTCTCTCTTGCTCATGGATCAGGATAACATTTTCAACCACTTCACTAGCACCATGCTTTTCTTTTCTGCTTCCTGTCATGTGGTCAGCCCTCTGAAACTATAAGCAAGACCCCAGTTAAATGCTTTCTTGTATACGGTTGCCTTGGTCATAGTATCTCTTCATAGCAATAGAATAGTGACTATGGCAACCTAGAAATAGCTAGAGACATCTAGTAGATGTCTTGAGAGAAGGACTACAGAAAACCTAACAACTCTCACCTAAGAAGACTATGAAACTCTGTCTCTGTGGGAAACTGATGATCAAGGCTGCAGAGGTGGCTCAGTGGTCAAGAGCAGGGAAGCAGATGATGTCATTATTAATGCTGAAGCAGAAATTGTTCCTGGGCTTCTCAAAGCCTCAGAATACCTGAGGAATATGGAGAGAACGGGTTAATATAATAAGGGAAATGTGGAGATTAGTGGATTTATTGGGAAGGACATAGGGATGTAATACCGAACGAATTTTCTTTCCTCCAAACACTCAAATGTTCCCATCCTCTTTCTAAAGCAAAGACAGACTTTTCCTAAAGGTAAGACCATGTCAAGCTGCAAGTGCCCTCCATATAAGTCATATTAGTTCCAACCAAAGTACAGGACCAAGCATGGACACCACCTCAGACATGGATGGCATTAACCTTGCTAGCTCAGCTTCTTCCAAGGACTGTTGTGCTGGAGAGGAAACCATTGAGTATATGTGCTTATGGAATTATTCCTCCCCAGTCATTTATTTGGCAGAAAACCTTGCCTGGTTTTATATAATTAACTGATTAAAAGTGGTTTGTGATTAAATTCTAACCAAATGAGCTTGCACTGATTGAAGGACACATTCAAACTCTTCAATTGATGATGTCTGTACTTGGAATAATATATCTTTATTCAAGGAGGGAATAAACTACTATTTGTACAGTGCTAACACATTGTAATAACACATTTAGATTAGCTAACTTTGAGACCTGAAAAAAAATTGCACAGGAGGAGACTTTAAGTCATCCATTTTTCGAAGAAAAAAAATGTGTAAATTATTCACAATGCTCACTTCTAGTGAGAATAAAACACACACACACACACACACACACACATAATGTTTTATCCACTTGTGATCTATAGAGACATTGTCTGTGGTAACTAGAATTCAGTCACTACTGACCTGGCAGAACCCTACTCTGAAGATGAGACACACCAACCCGAAACACAAATAGGAGAGGCTGCATTGTTTGCAATTAGTCCTCACTGAATGAAACCACTCAATCATTGCCTCTGTCCTCAGCTCCCACGCACTGTTCCTAATTTGAAAATGCACACAGCTCCTCCCAGTTCTGTACAGACATCAGAATGTCCAGCAGTAATGGGTTCACAGGACTCATGCTTACCTTTCTCCGTCAACTATGCATTTATCTATCATCTGTCATGAGTAGCAGTTCCAAAGTCTAGAAACTGATGCTTCTAGGTTCTTCTTCCACTGTGCCAGTCAACACCTTTGTAAATTGCAGTAAACTATTAAACCTTCCCCTAAGCCCCACTGTAACTACCTGTAAAATGGTGACAGATACAGGGGCATGCAGCTTCCAAGTCCCAAGCCGTCAGATGCTACAGGACTTTGGGGAATGTCATAGGAAAGCTACAAATACAGCAGATAACAAGAAATGATTCCTTATTAGCATGAAATGACCCTGAGGACATCCCTCTTTCAGAGTTCAACTAGCGATTTTCCTAAACCAGTTTGTAGAAACTGGAAATAATCTAACCGCATCTCGTGTGCTTTAACAGCTCCTTTGGATCACGTTTTCGTGAGAGTTTATTCAATAGCATCTGAGTACTTTCATTCCTTGGGCCTAAGGGATTCTCCTATTAGCACTTAGAGACAGTCTGACCCCACCTACAGGCTGTTTCTATTTATCCCCCCCCCCCATCGTCACAGTTGCCTATCATGGCAACGTGCTTCAACTGGGCCCTTGTGAAGGAAAGACAAAAAACTCTTTGAACAGATAGTGAATTTGGTTTAAAAGTCAGATTACCTTTTCAAAAGACAGTGGCTACATGTAACTTTACCCCCTCACACACAGTCAGTCAGTTGTCGTTAAACTGCTGATATCATCTGACTCAATCATCCATGGCAGTGGTTTCGACCTTCCTAAATCTGCGACCCTTTAATACAGTCCCTCATGTTGTGGTGACCCCAACCATAAAATTATTTCATTGCTATTTCATTACTGGAATTTTGCTACTGTTATGAATCATACTGTAAATATCCGACCTGCAGGATATCCAATATGCGGCCCCCCAAGAGGTCTTTACGCACAGGTTGAAAGCTGCTGATTTAGAGACTTGTAAGACCTCTTTCTATCTACATACATCTGTGGTCTGTTTCCCCTAGAAAGACAAATTTAACCATGTTCCCCCCATTTGACCCTCTCTCAATTCAACAAAAGTTCAGTATCTGCATAAAAAATATATAACCCTTTTCACTGTGTGGCTATAAATACAGAAATAAGCTGCACATCATTCTGCAAATGGCCATGGAGTCCTTTGCCTTCATAGCATCCCCAACCTGCCCAGACCGAGACACAGCCTGTGTGGAGGCTGAAATGTAAATGAGATTGTTTCTTTGCTGAGCATGATGGTAGGGAAAAAATGTAACGCTGCCCGCTTAACAATTAGAAGTCAGCCAAGGTACTGTCTGCTGCATGAATACTGAATTTCAATCTATTCTTCTGCTTGAAGCAAGCCAAGAAATAAAGGAAGTCGGAACATCAGGCATACAACACAAATTCTATTACCCTGGAAACAGGGAAGGCACATAATGAAATCTCTTCCTGTCTGCAAGGTCATCCTTCTAATTCGTGGAATTCACTTAATCCTTAGGTCCAATTCAATGCACGCTAGTCTTCAAAGAAATCCATACAGGTTCCTATCAACAACCCTAAGAGGAGGCTCAGAATGCAAAAAGAGAAAAGCCACCACACGGTGGCCACTGGTAAACTACAACTGCTGAGTAGCTGAGTATGCAATGCCAAAGAAAAGAGGTTGATTTCAGAGTTCAATACCTTTCAGAGGGCAATAAACTGCTGTATCAAAAAATTAAGCTGTAACTTTAAGGAAAAAAATGAAACTAGTAACATTTGCAAGAGGTTAAGTTTCAAGGACTTGAATGTATAATTTACCACCCACTACCTTTTCATTAACAGGGCCAACTCATCATTGAAAACTTATCTCTACTTTGCCTTCATCCGGTCTCTGCAATTCACCTGACTCGAAGAGTAACAATTACTCATCACCTGGTTTCCAAAGTAACTCATCAAAAGGGCTAGGGTGTGACCTCTCCCTGTATTCACATTTGGCAGGTTGTATGAGAGGCCACAAACATTAGAATCACTGTGGCTTGTATTTATCAAAGTAGAATGTTTCAATATTAACTGAAAAGTCAGTAAGAGAAACCACTTTCCTACCAAAAAGAAACACACACACACAATAGTTATTAACATAAAACTTAGATGTAGTAAATAAAATTCATAATGATTTACAACCTCAAAACAAACAATTATGTATTAACAAAACTATGGAGATCTGTGAAGTATCAAACTATTCACTTTACAAAATAACACTAGGTGGGGCTATAGAGAAGGCTCCACGCAAGCACAGAGGCCTGATGTTGATCCCATAACCCATTAGAAAAAGAAAAAGCCAAGCATGCCAGTACACATTTTTCATCTCAATCTCACTACGGGAAGGAGAGATAGACAATGATTTCTGGGGCAGCCTCGTCTACCAGATGAATTCCAGGCCAATGAGAGACCCTGTGCCCAAAATTAAAAGGTAAATGGCGCTTGAGAAACACCACCCAAGTCCCACTCTGACCTCCGTGTGCATGTGTGCACACACACGCATGCACACACATGCACACACCATGTATACATTAAGGTTATTTTTACTAAAATAAAGGTCTTTTACTAAAAGGTTCTTCACCCTGTGATAAGTATAATACAACTTGGTATGCAAGAATTGTACCAAGTTTGGAATGTACACAGTGGTTTTTTTAACGCAAATTACTTCACAGTCACTCATTAAACTCTTCAATGCATCCATGTCTAACCAATGAAAGCCGTCAGTCTGTCTCATCCTGTTCTGGATGGTCTTTTGTTGTTGAATACAAATTGAAGTGGCTACCTCTGCACAGGATGTGAGGAATTCAGACGACCAGTCAAGCAGAAAGTGTTATGGCTATCCGTATCTCACTGGTCATGCATTACCCAGTCCTAAAAGGCTGGCTGAACTCAGGGTGCATCCGTACACTATTTGAATGTCTCAGACTTCAGTTCATATAACTCTAGACACCAACTGAGTCATGGTAGTAACATCTAAAGGATCAAACATACCCTAGTTTTTGTACATCACCTTTTGACAATTCTACCTTGGCTCATATCGACGCACAAAAAAATAACACGAAGAAGAGGGCAGAGTTTCAGTATTGTCCCTGAAATCTGACTACCCTCACTCAGGGTTCCATACTGTGTTTGTCTTCTATACTGTTAAATTTTTTTTATTTCTATCACTACTTATTTTCTAATTATCCTTCCACAGATAGGTAACATGATATTATCAGATTTAGAGACATATGGGACTTGGTCATTAAGTGGGTAGGGGATGGATTGCCCTTCCAGAGGACCTGAGTCTGGTCTTCAGCAACTATGTTGGACAGCTCACAACTATAGCTGCCTATAACTCCAGCTGCAAGGGATTTGGTATCTTCTTCTGGCCTATATGATGATGATCTGCACTCTCACACACATGCCTAAAGACAGACACACATATGTAGAATTTTTTTTAAAGGAAACAAACAAAGAATTCCAGGCATATTTAGAAATCATCGTTTGGCCTTTCTCATGTGTTTAACATCATACACACTGCAATTGCCTTTGGAAAGACACTTTCAGTTCCCTTATTAACCAGCCGCCTCCTACACATATAGTTGCTATTCTTAATGAAATTAGCATGCATGATAATGCATGAAATTGTGGTGTATTACCTATAATGGATGAGTTCTTTAGCAATAACAGCCTATAGAATCCTCACAGCAATTCTAAGACAACCACTGCTATTCTCCCACTTGGCAGATGACAGAACAGAAACATGAAGAGATTAATTGTATCATGTCCATCCCACCTGTAACACAGGTCAAATTATGAACTCAGGTCATGGTCAGCACATTAGACTGTTTCTCAATAGACAATTTTATATTATGATGGGATAGCCTTCATTTTGTACTCAAGAAGTATCATATATATTAATGAATATATTATATATATACTGGTATATATATTCATGTGTATGTAATTATGTATATATACATGTATGTACATATGTGTGCATGCAATTTGTGTTTAACACTGTTTAATGCTGACCGCCATTTACAGCACAAAGTATGGACTCTTTGATCTAGAATGTACACACATTGTCGGCTTCCCAACCTCCTAACTGCACAAACTCTTTCCTCCTGACGACTAATTGTCCCTCAAACTTTTCACATTCCCTTGTGTCTGTGTGCACCGGCAGAGGCATATCCTGAACCGCCCCTCTCCCCCGGTACTGTGGCCATCTGGCGGGTTCCCACTCATCCTCCATGACTCAGTGCTAGCATCTCTCTGGGCACCTTCCCTGACGCCCAGCCACCAACAGAATTCTCACACCCACCTCTGCTTTGTATGCACCCTCCTTCACACAATTGGTACAGCTTTCTAAAGTTCCATATCTTAAAAACTTAGAAGCAAAATACGTATTGTCAATCCCCATCAGGAATGAGACCCTTAAGAGCAAGTTTGTCTCTTGTCTTTGTCCTCTTGGCACTGATCAGAACAGATATGCTTCAATAACACAAGGATGTGTTCGTGGCCTGAGTGAAATACAGCAAAAATATGCATCTGTTACATACAAACACTATAATCCTAAGACTTTGTAGTTGATGGGATTAAACTATGAAGATACAATTAGCAAATTCCTATATGTCAAAATTCGTCGATGGAGAACTCGTATTGCACAGAATTATTTGGAATTGTGTCTATCATCACAGACTCAAAGTAGAGACCTTGGGTCATGTAGGACCCAACTAGCTCCAATAAGCTGGATGGCATGGGAAAGATGGCCAAATATAAGAGACAGTCGAATCCTAGAGGCCTGCCTGCCAAGGAACACGCTCAGTCTTGCTTGAGAACCTAGTTACTTCCTTCTCCATTAGAATATGCTTCCTTCTGCCAGTGCATATCCAAATGCTACCTTTCTGCTTCAAAGCCACTCGCTTTGGTAGCAGCCTGCATTTTCCCACTTTGAAGACTTCTTTCCTTTAACATCCCCTCTCCAGGGATGAGCACACAATCTCCAGAACTTAACCATCTTTGCCTATCTTACTTCCCCTGCCTGGCACCAAGTCAATAAGGACAAAGTTACATCATTTTGGCCCCACTCAACCCCCCCCCCCCACCTAGGTCAATGTCTAATGCACTGCAATATGGAGAATAAAGCACTCTAGGTTCTCCGGCTACTTTAAATATATACATCAACTAAAATTCAGTAGGGTTAACAAATTTTGAAAATGATCTATTGATTGCATATAATAGAAATTTCAGAACGTATTTTAGATAAGAATTCCTATTAGATATTTATTTTTTTACTTGAATTCCTGGTCTAGATAAAATTCTTTAAAACTTGGCATCCGTGACCATCTTGTTACTGATTACCTAGACATAAGGGCCTCGTGATGATTGCATGTCTAAAGTAAATTGCAAGATTTTTTTTAATTCCAATTTTTTTTTATCCAAAGCTCAGAGAAGATTTCAAATGTGTAAAAATTATGTTGGGGACAGGAAATGCACAGGGTAAGGACAAGGAGGACAATTGCTTTGGCTGAGAGATGAAAAGACACACACATTTGATTGTGAACTACAGCTGAAAGTTTGGCATCTCTTCAGGCACTCTTCCCTGACACCCAGCCACCAACAGAATTCTCACACCCACCTCTGCTATGTATGCACCCACTATGGAAGAATGAAAATAGCACAACCATGAACATGCATGCAGTTGCTAGGCAAACTAATACACATTCTCCTCATACTTGGACATCAAAAGAATCAATAGGACAATTGATGTTACTAAAGATTCGGCCCACCACAGATCAAGGACAGTGCAAGGTGTGTACTTGAGGTTAGAGCTCTCATTTGAATCCAAAGTAACATCATGATTCTTAGTTCACGGAAAACATTCACTAAAATATGACTTCTTCTGACAGTTACAACTGTCTCTCAATAATAAAATATGCTAAACGTTTATCACAAAACGAAACAAAAGCTGCCTTCCCAATGTGACTTCTGTCCTTTATGTTAAAACACGCTTTGTAACGTGTAAAGTCTCTTCTCGGTCAGTTTCCACATGGAAACTTCATTCTGGATCCTGCCACACGGAGGACCCAAGAATGGATAGTACCAGCTCCATTTAATGAAATGGTGAGGGCTGAAACCTTTTATGAGATGCACAGGTGAGTCCAAGGCTCTTCACTGGCCAGGTATTCATGACAGATGCCTTTGCCCTGGCAGCTGCACACACTGTGGGGGCTTCATCTACAGAATTGAGATCTATGCTTCCTCAGTTCGCTTTACCATACCAAATCGGACCATATGCCAAGTTGCCTTGGAGCAAGTATAAAACCCATAATATCATGCAGGGAGAATTGTTCAGTCAGGAGAAGTGCTTACCTGGCAAGCAGGAGGGCTTGAGTTTGATCTTGAAAACTCACATTGAAGACGCAAAACAAAACAATACAATGCAATATGCAATATAATATTCAAAACAATATAATACAAAACAATACAAAACAACACAATACAACATAACAGAAAACAATGCAAAACAAAATTAAAAAGTTAGGCAGTTATATGCATTATTTGTAATCTCAGCACTGGTGAGGGAGCAGCATGCAAATAAATTGCTCACATTGACTGGTCCTAATCTAATAGGCAAATGCTAGACCAATCATAGACTATCACAAAATAAAGTGGACAGGAGCCAAGTAACAGTACCCAAGGTTGTTCCCTGACCTCCATATACCCGTGTGCCCCCAGCAAACACCCAGATCCATAATAACTAAGGAAACAAACAAAAAGAAAATTTAAAAACATCTCGAAATAGTTAACTAAAAGGGTTTGCTTCTAGACAACTCTTCCAAGCACAGTAAAAATTAAAACAAAGTAGAATCACAGTTGAAAATACCAAGGGGTGGGGATGGTGGCACGTGCCTGTAATCCCAGCACCAGGAGCCAGGTCAAGGACAAAATGGACTATATCAGATTCTAGACAAGCTTGGAAACTCCTAGGGAGGGAAAAAAATCCTGCTCCCTCTGTACTGGCCTACAGTCTCCAAATGCAATTCATACCCAGGAGCTATGAAATTCCAATGGATTTTTTTTAACCTGGCCTGAAGCAAAATAAAGCCCTGACCTATATTCTACTGTATCCACTTTCTATTGTGTCTATAATAAATTATTATAATCTCAGTGGCTGGAGAATTCAAATGCATTATCTTACAGTGCTGGAGGCCAGAGGTCCAACAGTTTCACTAAACTAAAACCCCAGGTCATCAGCAGAACTGATTCTTTTTAAGCATCCAGATAAGATTCCACTCGCTGGCTTTGCTGTGGCTTCTAGAATCCCCTGGATTTCTTCACCTATGGCCTCTTCTTCCATGTGCAGAGACAACCATGCAGCCCTTTCTGAGCCTGTCTCCATTATCATGTTTCTCTCTCTAACCCTCTTTGGGAATCATTCCTAACCTGATGCTTGAATGAATTGTGTGACCAAATCGGTCCCAGCCAAGCATTCCATTTCCAGTTCCTTACCCTGTAATCTCACACCCACAGATTCCATTCTGCCACGAGGATAGCAATCCCTGTCCTGGAGAATAGTGATGTACACCCTGAAAGGGGGCATTCTTTTATCTAACACATCCATTGACTGTGATTTTATGATATGTTCTTCCCGTGTACTTAGCAAACACCAGTATCGGAGAACCTACGTAAAACTTATGAAATGCCTTTCCACTCTGAAAAATAAAATCCTAGCTACAACAGAATCCCGCTCTATGGGGACTAGCCTGAATAATTATTACTTGGCAGAAAAGAAAAAAGAAAAAGCTGTAAGTAATGGCAAAGCTTCTAATGCATCTTCCTGTGACATTGAGAGTTTATCTGCTGTAGGCAGAAAAGCCTTTGTGGTTAGTGAGGCCATGCATAGGAGACCTTCACAGGAACATTAGCAAGCATTAACAGTGCACAACTCGGAACGACTCTCAATTATGGTAACATAATCCCACCCAGTCTTGTGTTGAGCACAGCCCGGCCATAATAAATTGTAATGTCTCACTATAAATAAGCAACTAAACACTCTGGAAAATAAATATAAAACTTTTTGCATTAAAAATTAAATACAGCCCGACTTCAAGGACAAGGACCTTGCTTTATTCATCTCTGTGTTCCTGTTATGCTCGTGACGGTGTCGAAGACAGTTAATACACATCTACAAACTTTTGTTTTTGTTGAAACATCATGTTTAGTTCATGGGATAGATTAATTCAGTGTCTGAGGTGCCGAGCACATAAAATACTCACACAAGATGGGACACATTATTCAACAATAAATAAATAAAAGCATGCTTATCAAGAAAACTCTAAAAAAAAAAAAAAAGAAAAGCATATCCAAACTACAGACACATCTGCCACAAATCAATTTCTCTGGCAACAAAAAATAGTTCAATTTTTATGTAGTGCATGAAGAATATAAATATTGGATCTGTAGCCATCAATTCTAAAGGCAGATCTTAGCACACAGTGTGCTCAAATATAAAACTATCAAGAACTACTGATTTCGTTAACTTTGTCCATAGCCTTGTGATGCAAGTTAATTTGCAATGTCCTGAAAAGTAGTTTCTAAAGGACTGGTTGTTGGTGTTCCTTATCCTTTCCAGGTAGCGCTCATTTAAAGAACAAATGTCTGTAAAGAAAAAAGAAGAAGACTGGAGGAAATGGGAGAGAAATGAGGGGAGAGGGGGAGGGGGGGAGAGGGGAAGAGAAGAGAGGGGAGGGAAGAGGATAAAGAGGGGGAGTAGAGGAGAGTGAGAGGAGGGGAAGGGAGAGTGAGAGGAGGGGAGGGGAGGGGAGGGAAGAAGAGAGGAGAGGAGGG
Source organism: Arvicola amphibius (assembly GCF_903992535.2). NCBI lineage: Eukaryota > Metazoa > Chordata > Mammalia > Rodentia > Cricetidae > Arvicola > Arvicola amphibius. Next base: position 23,640,760 of record NC_052063.2, read on the forward strand.
GAGGGGAGAGGGGGAGGGAAGGGGAGGGGAGGGGAGGGGAGGGAGGGGAGGGGAGGAGAGGGGGGAGGGAATGGAGAGGAGGGAGAGGAGGGAGAGAAGAGAGAGGAGTCTCGGAGAGGAGAGGAGAGGAGAGGAGAGGAGAGGAGAGGAGAGGAGAGGAGAGGAGAGGAGAGGAGAGGAGAGGAGAGGAGAGGAGAGGAGAGGAAGCTAGTTTGAATTCCCAGAGAGCATGACATTGGTCATGCTCACAACATGGCGACTGGCTTTTTCCAAAGCAAATGGCCCCGACAAAGAAAGGTAAATATGGCAACGTAAGGATGGCACTCAAAGTCACACATCAGCAATCTACCACCTTCTACCGGCCATTCAAAGCACATGAGCAGGAACAGGCATGGTCTCACTGCAAATTGTTCAGACTCTGATTCTTACAACTTTGAAAAGAGCTTACAAATGAAAGAAAAATAAATTTTTGATACAGTTTTAGAATTGCTTATTATGGTTTAACTTCTTTAGATTGTTGTTATATGTGACAATACAGTATTAATCAGGACAGTAGAGGACACATTATTGTTTCATGAGAAATTCTTATGTTTCTATTGAATGAAAATAATACCACATCTTTTAACCAAGGCTTACAGCAATTGTTCAATATCAGCATTTTTTCATGCATCATTGTGTGAGTGGTATTTGGTTGATTTTCCATTAAATGCTTATGATTATAATCATATAATTTTAGTATCAATTTTATTGATGGAGAGGTCAAAATTTAAAAATAAGTTATGCTGGAGTCTGAAAATCAGAGAGAATTAGGATTCCTATCCATTGATAACCACAGAATCATGACACTGAGAAGAATCCTAAGAAATTACTTCATTGGCTGAAACTCAGTGACGGGTCTATTGGAATATAATAAATCATCTTTATTCTTATACTTTTTCTAAACTTCTCATCAGGAAAACTCTTTAGAGTGATGTGGCAATTCAATAGTTTGTTTTCAGATAAGACATGACACCAATGTACACCGACAATTGCCTACGTAGTGAAGTTCTGCATATTGGAAATGAATTTTTTAAAAAATGAAGCATGACATTCTCACGCAAATAGCACCTTCTTCTCAATGGAATTTTAAATGACTGCACGTACAAAAAAAGTATTCAGCACCCTTCTGTAGGAGGAACTTGTAGTGTGCCATTTTAGGATAACAATCTCGTGAACAGTTAGAGCTACAGATTTTATGCTTGCTGTGTTTTTACCCTAACATATCATGACTATAGCTAACTCTCATTTAGATTTTCAATTCTTGGATAGCTGTCCTAGGGATTTTTCTATTGTTGAGATAAACACCATGAGCAAAAACAACTAGGGGAGGAAAGAGCTGTTTGGGTTTACACTTCCACAACGTAGTCTATCACTGAGAGCAGTCAGGACAGGAACTCAATCAGAAACCTGGGGAAAGGAAGTGAAGTAGGCCCTGAAGAAATGCTGTTTATGGACTTGCTTGCAATGGATTGCTCAGTTGGCTTTCCTATACCACCCAGGACCGCCCTGTATAGGTGCGCCTCCACCCATAGTGGACTAGACCCTTGCACATTAATCTATAGTATAAAAAAATGGCCCCAAAGATTTATTTACAAGTCAGCCTGAGGGAGGCATTTTCTCTATTGAGGTTTCTTCTTCCCAAATGACTCTAACTTGTGTCAAGCTGACCAAAAACTAATCAGTACAACTGACCCTTTGTCAGCCTGACACATGAACATAGCACTAGAAAACTATAACCTTTCCTTTCTTGTTTGTTCAAAATATGTCATGTTAATATCACTGTATAAAACTCTTGAAAATGTCCTACAGGTTTTGAAAGTTTCAAACCGTTTAAAAGTTAAAAGCCTCATAGCTGTGGGCTCCTGTAGAATCAAAAGTAAGATATTTCTTATATACTTTCTCACTCCTAGAGGGAACGTGACCAGAGCACAGCTACAATCAGGTCATGCAGAACCAAATTCCAGCATCAGTATCCAATGTGTGGGATTCATTCATGGTGTCTTGGTTCCAAATGGCTTAGGTAGCCTCACCTCTGATTGTGCACACACAGCATACATAGCTTGTCTTACAGGTTAATACCAACCCCACTGCATACCTGCCCTATCCTTCACGATCATCTCATGGCCCTGGCATCTGTACTATGTGGATATCTGTTGCAATGGGGACTACGCTATCACCAATGGCACTCTGGCCTCTCTACAGGGTTTCTGACCACAGGGTGTTAAGACTCAACTTCGATACATGACCCCTTCAATTCTAGGTTCTCTACTGCAATTGAGGCTACACCCTGCACCAAAGGCCTCTCCTGCCTCTCACCATACCAAGCCTCAGAAGTTCTCCATCTCCATAACCCATTGAAAGCCTGCAGCTTTCATGATACCAAAACAAGTAACATATGACCAAGCTTGACTCCAGCTTCCTCTGCAGCCTTGGCCCCATTGAACCCCCTCACTAGTCAGCTCCTGTGTGCTGACCCTGAGGAAATACTTCCCATAATTCACATCCATGCTGCTGTTCTCTCCTTCACCACGTTTGATTTCCATCCCCAGCTGACCAGCATCATTTGTCCCATTAAAGTAAAAAGCTTCGCTGCGGTGGTTCTGGTTTCTTGTTTATTACAGCTGATTCTTCAATCCCAGCTGACCCAGAAACCATATATTAACCCAAAATATCACATAAGTGACCCTGACAAAAAGTATTTGCTTCCCTCTGAAATTTCATAAACCAGGTCTCCATCACCAGCACTCCTTCAGTTTTTACATCTTCCAAGTTCCCAAAGAACAGCTTACTAAGTTCTGAGGACTCAATAGCTTTGCCATCCCAAAGATCTAAAGTTCTATCCATAGCCCACCACCACCCACAACATGGTCAAGGTCTGTTGCGGAGATAATACAGCTACTGTTAACAATTTTTGTCCTGGTTTTCTTTCTGTTGCTATAATAAATCACAGGCCAATTGGCCAATGCTTCCAAGTGACAGTGCCTAATCAGGGAAAGTCGAGGCAGGAATTCAAGCAGGAACCTGGAGGCAGGAACTAAAGCACTGGCCATGGAGGTGGACAGCTTATTGTTTTTGTTTTATTCTGCTCAGCCTGCTTTCTGATACTCCTCAGGACCACTCACTCAGAGGTAGCACTGCCCACAGTGGGCTCGGTTCTACCATATTGATCATTAATCAGGAAAATGACCCTACGGACTTAACTGTGGGCCAATCTGAAGGGGGCACTTTCTCAATTGAGGTTCCCTCTTCCTAGATGACACTAGATTGTGGCAAGCTGACTAACTACAATGAGAAAGATGACTCTCTGTGTATAATCTTCACAGTGTATATTTTGAAAGTTAGTCCACCTTTCTGGAAACCCAAAGAATGGAGCGCCTACCATCAGACAGATATAAGAATTATTTTTCATACTTATCTATCAGCTTGAGATTATGGATAAAACCAAGGTGAATAAAGAAGTATATAGGTAAGTATTATGGTTCATATTCAAAGACCAGAGGAAAATAATTGTGGTTTTTCCATAGATTCCAATATCAACAAGCTACCAATACGTGATAAGTTTTTGCTATATACTAAGAGCTCTCAAATATTGGGTTAATATACATCAACTCATTTAATCATCATCAAAAATGTTTAATGATTTTCAGAGATGCAGACATGAACACAGAGACATAGATTAAAGAGTAAGTCAAGACCCTCTACATCAGTGGTTCTCAACCTGGGTCTCACAATTCCTTTGACAAAACCTCTATCTCCAAAGACATTTACATTATGATTCGTAACAGTAGAAAAATTAGTTATGCAGTAACAATGAAGATTTTATGGTGGGGGGATCACCACAGCATGACAAGCTGTATTAAAGAGTCGCAGCATCAGGGAGGTTGAGAACCACTGCCCTAAAGGTACTGGGGGGTCACCGCACCAGGAGGAACTGAATTAAGGGATCACAGCATTAGAAGGTTAGGAACCACTGCACTCCATAGAAAGTGCTAGGGTTGCAGAGATCGCGGATCTCTGTTCCACAAATCCCATTTGGACAACTGATTACAATTTGCTGGACAATATTGCCTGAAAAATGGAGCAATGCATTCAGGCATCCACTGGTTATATTCTGTCTTAGGAAGGTAGCACATGAAGATGTTCAAAACTCGAGTGTTTGTTTCGATATGAAATGATATCTCCAACAGAGAGGACTTTGTGGTCACTTTTGAATATATAAGGTATTCTCACCAGTTTTCTTACTATCTCTCCAAGAAGCCTCGGGCAGGGATAACGATTAAGATGACTTTTCAAGTAGAAAAAAGGTGGAAGCTTAATATAAAACCCCTAATTCTACACATAAAAATATACAAGATCAAGGAAACAAACATTAAAATGTGTTTTTCCTCAAGTATTCCTGGCTATACCTGACCCACTTTAAATTCCTTCAAGTCTAAACAATGACTTTATTCTCAGAAGGTCTCTAAACCTTGAACCTCTGGGTCCCTGTTATCTCAAATAGGAGAGCAATGAACACAATTCCTATGAAATTGATGCTGCAAAGATTAGCAACAAGTATTGCCCTACTAAGATTGTGCAGTCCAAAGTCATGAATCAGCAGCTTTTATACACTCACTAAGATCAAGTTTATTTCTTCTGAACACTGCAAAATCATTTTAAGTAAGAGAATGCTAAATGTGTATCGTTTTAAAGACCTGCAGCTTCTATATACGAGACAACCGAGTTCCATAACTAACTTGAAAGACACAGTAAGATCAGAATCTATTTGACTACAACTCCTACGCTTCCTGTTCTGAGATTTCATATGGGCCAGTAAAGGATGGTGACCTCCACACACATAAACTCCTCAGCGTCACATCGGATGATGTTGCAGTTAGACTTTGGGAGGAATGATGATCTATGGACAGAAAGACAGCCCTGGGGACCTTTGCTACCCTCAAATCCGTCTTATATTATGGAAAATGATTTTTTCCCTACAAAGAAGGGTAAGAGATGGGAATATTCTTAAATGTTTTCTTCTTTTTAACTGTAGCAAATGTGTTTCCCATTTGCATTCTTGTAGATATAAGGTGATACCTGCTGGGCTTAAGCACTTCTGCATCTAATATGAAGTGATTAGCTGCCAGTATCTACTGCCTCTGTACGGTGACTACAGAGTCTAAGACATTCCCTTCTCCTGGATGGAGGGAAAAGTACATCACTATGATCCACCCATTAATGGTTCAAAGAATCCTTCTACCACCTCTAATTTTTCTTCTGGGAAAATGTAATACTAGGTCACATCTGAGAATCTAAGGGCCGCTGCGAAAGTAACTCTTAATTTAAGATAGTGTCGGGTAGAAATAACATAGACATACCGCCTCTTACTTCCAGCACCAAGTCCTTGACACCCATCATTTCCACAGTTCACAGCTCCTCTCGGGTTAGATATGGTGACACTCCCACCCTAGCGACTTCAGCTACACACAAAGGCAATTACTCGTGCACACTTCTAAGTTCTTTACTAGGAAAGTGGAATTCAGTGTATGTGTTGCCCCAAGATTCTTATATCGCCTCTCGAGCGAATAAAATCTACTGCAAAGCAAACCTGAGACATGTTCTCAAAGTCAACATGTTAACATCCATCTGTTCGAAGGAGCCAGGACAGTAATGCTTTTTATATGCATTCTCTGAAATAGTCAGAGTGTAGGCCCAGGTCCATACTTCAGCTTGTACTGCGTACAACCATTTTCCTGTTGCCATGGGTTACAAGGATGAGTTGCTCAGAGTCCTCCAGACAACTTGAGGAAGATCTGATAGCAATTTCAGAATGAGATACATTCTTAGCAGTTATCAACTTACTACAATTCAACAAAGTAAGCAAGCAGCTCACAAACTTTACTTGACTCCGTTACATGAAAATACGGATGTGAGAGACGTAAACTCAAGGGGTTCTGTTTTCCTATCAGAAAGCAGCTGTCTCTTCACCACCAGCCTCCCATTAAATGATCTACATAGAGATCCAATCACAAATGGGGTCGAGTAGTTTCAGAATCGATGTACTATATACCAGGGGGATGTATAGCCATCACTAAAATATCTTCTAACCTCAAATCACACGACGCTTAGAAGTCTTTATGCTGGGTCCTTCATAGACACACATTTATATTAAAGTGTCCAGAAGGCATGATAACTCTGATATTAAGAACAATAAAAAACAAGCATTTTATTGTGCCTATACGTTTATTAATTCTACATTCAAGTTGCACTTGGACTACTGGAAGCATCTTGTTCATGTGTTGGGGAAAAAAACCGATTCATTCAGGAAATGCCAGAACTGGGAGTCAGGCATGAAAAATGTAGCATCATTCCTATACCATCCCTGCTTAAAGAAATGTGCTCAGAGCATGCCTTGGTAGCTCCACTGACAAATAAGTTGTTAAACATTCTCTAAATGTTCCCCTGAACATCTGAACTGGATAAATACAACCTCTGGTTCAATCAATATCGTTTGAACAAATAAGAAAATGAAGCACATTGAAGATGTAAAGCTTCCTAATAGGCTAAACACAAAGATGACGCTGTTGAGTGGCAGGGCAATTGTACTTCCTTTGCTTTGGGTTTGTTTCCCATTCTGTCAGCGGTTTGTCTTCTTCCTAATCCATTCTCTGCCCCCAGGATCCTTCATTCCGTATTAATAATTTAATTTAAAGACGAATGTTCACACAAAGAAAAGGAGGTGGTTTGGATGTGCTCTGAAACTGAGCCCTTCCCTGCATCAACTCCTGACATCACCAAAAGTGCAGGAAATTACTGACAAGGACCATTTGCCACATGGGAAATACTGTGATCTCAGAAAACTTGACTGCAACAAGATTTCTTTCTTAAGAAAAAATTTTTTAAATCCCATAAACCCCCTTTTTGGCTAAAGAGAAGCCACCCACACACATACAAACACCCTTTGTTTTCTCATGATACATGTATCTTAGATGTCAAACAAAAATTAAAGGCATAACATAATGAGAAAGCTTCTAACTCAAGCAAGGAGGGATAGGTTCGATTCTAGCAGCTTCATTTTAAATAGCATCTACTAACTTACACCTTCTTAGTATGGCTGTCCCTGTGTCAATGGCCAAAAACAAAAGGCCTGACTTGATAGTATTTTCACATGCTCAGCACCAAAGTCCAATTCTAATTTCACACAGAAGTTGCTAATGCTTTTCCATTCTTTGGTAGGGTCAGAACAGCCCGCTGGTTCTCTGGACTTCCCACTTGGACCAGTTTGGCTTTCAGGGAGCAGGTACCAGAACCCTAACTATGACCTTTTCATTCTACTGCCTGTGCAAACTCAATCGGGTTCCAGAGAAGATAATTACAATAAAAGTTGCATGTTCCTTATAAACTAGAGGAGGGGAAAGGGCTGTTTCCCAAGTCCCCTACAATTAAATGTCAAAGAGGAGAAAAGAGCATAGCAATAACCAGAGAGGGAAGTTTCACTAAAATAAGTCTAGATTTTGTTTTCAAAGATGCATTTATTTATACCCATGGCTTATTTGGATTCGAAAATCAGGTTGTCTTTACAATTCATGTGATACTTAGAGCCGCAGAAGTCCGATGCTGACATACAGTCGCCCAGCTTAGAATGCATTTCTGCACAATCCATGGAGATCAATAGACTCAGGAAACAAATATGTTGATGGATGAGGACGGGTCTGAAAACAAGCAGGTTAAGGTAGCCACGTTGCTGGTTTCATAGTTATTCTCATGCTGGCAGAACCAAAGGGCTACAAAGGATTCCTCCCTTTTTGTAAAGGGAAAAAAACGGGAAGGAGGGGAAGAAGGGGGCAGGAAAGGAAGGGAAGAGAATGGTGTGGATAGTGAGGAAAAGAAGAAAGAAACAGAGGATGATGAACAAGAAAGAGAAACCCAGAGAGGGGCGGGGAGTAGGAAGCAAAGCTATGATGTATGGATGCTAGCCAGCCACCCAGCCAAGTGCTCCATCACCCGCAAGCCTACATCCCCCCCCCTTCCAGACTCTGAGCTCAGTATGTAGACTTAGGGCTCCCCGGTGCTGACAACCCTCCTCATAACCCCAGTGCAAGCAATACCAATGCGTGATGCTTCCAAGTAGCCCAGAGCATCCAGCCCATCGGAACCCGCCACTCCCTGGACCATACTGTACTTATAACCCCCCTATATCCCCCACCCCCGACTTCTCCTTGGCACCCCCCCCCCCATCACTAGTCTCAGGGTAGGGGGAAAGCCTAGAAGAGAGCAGCATGGGGGGGGGGTCAAAAAAGGGAGTGAGTGAAGGAAGCGATCAAAATAATTTTTAAATAATGTAATAATAAATGCTGGGGAAGTGCCAGGGGAGGGTGCCCGTGACAAGCACCTGGGTAGCACAGCACGCTGTTGCAAACCCCCCAGGCTGCGTGGGGCTGGGCGATTTTCCACAAAAGGAACTTTGCAAGAAGCGCAGCGGTTTTGCAAGGCGAGGAGAGGAGGAGAATGCAGCGTTACCTGGCCGAGGTCAAGGCCGGCGGGGCAGCCGAAATCCTCAGGTTTGCACCGTCCTGAGCCACTTGATCGGGTTACTATGGAAATCGTCTCAGGGAAGACGCGGGCAAAGCACGAGCCTGGCACATCGTCGTCGGCCGCCGAGCGAGCGGGCGCGGGACCGGGCGCGGCGCCTCTCCCGGGCCCGGCTCGCTCTTTCTTCGCTTTCGGCCGGGCCGCGCCTCCCCGCCCCGCGCCGCCACCGCCGCCGCCGCCGCCGCCGAGCAGCCCGCGGGCGAGCCGAGCCCTAGCCGCGCGCAGCCGGCAGCCGAAGCGCGAGCTCGCAGCAGCCGGCCTGGGCGGCGAGTGGCGCTGTTTCCCAGCCGCGCAGCTGGGATTTAAAGAGACAGACGCTTTGCGGGGCTCTAAAGGGCCCTGGCCGGGAGGGGTGTCAGGCAGCTCTCCCAAGGTCCCTGCAGGAGCCCAAGATAGCCCCAGCCCTCTTGGCCAGCAAAGTTTCCTGCGGAGGCGGCCCCTGAGAATTGCGTGAGGACCCGCCTCGGTCACCTCTCCTGACTACAGAACAGGCTGCAAGGAGAGTAAGGGATTTTTTTTTTCCTCCCTCGGAGACTAAGGGGGAAATGATTTGTATGCTCAACAAGTCAGGCACCTATTTTCAGCCGCTCTAGCTTCCGTCCTTGTGCACCGACTTTTTCACTGAAAGCACACAGGCAAACTGGGGGCGTAGGGGCTCTTCGTTTCATGTTAGACTCTAAGCAGAGATGCGTGGTTTGGGGGGAAGACAGTGACAGAAAAATATAGCTGTCAAATATCTTGGGCTTTCCACCACCACCACCTTCCTCTTCCATCTCCCTTTCTCTCTCCTCCCAGACCTGGAGAACGTGCTTAAAGGTACATTCTAGACGCTACTCCAGAATTATCCAAAGGCTCACCTTTCTCTAAGTGCCTTTTCCCAGGAGCTAGGAACACAGGAATGGGGGGGGTGGTGGAATGAAGACACTAGTCTGATCCCTTTCTTTCTACCCTAACTCAAAGCCAGCTCTCAGTGAGCAGCTCCTTGGATGTTGGAAACAATGTGACAAGCAACGTACATGGTTTGCTACCACTGCGCACACGTAGATCCAGAGAAATTGCAATCCACTAGCTTTGTTTCCTATGCCAACCATCAGTTTTTGCTGCCTTATACACGACCCAGGATCTTTGTAGACCGAATTCAACCCAAACTTGCTCCCTGGAGGAGAAGCAGAAAGAGAACTCTCTTGAGATACCCAGGGTGGTAGATTTTTCATAAATGACGACAGTACTCTATAACTGGGTGGAGGGAAGGTGTCCTTGTGAGGGGCGATCCCTCTCAAGATTATCAACACCTGGTAAGCAGGATTTACACAGACCCCTCTTTCAGTCTTGGACTTTATAAACGTTATGAGCTGGGAACACAGCAAGGGAGATATAGGGATACCTTCCCATCCCAGGGTCTTCTGCTTCCCTCTTGTACCTCACTCTCCACGCTCCTCCAGACATCACGCCCTACCATGCAGCCTTCATGTTCTTTCTTCGTCTACCTCTCCTCCAGAGGAAACCTTTCAAACAAAGAAATGTGCCCTTCCAGGTCCCTACTCCCTGCAAGAAAGTGAGCACGTTCTTATTTGATATGGGACAGTGGCTAACAAAACAGCATCATAATAAAACACAGAAAATGTTGTAACAACATACCCGAGACTCTATAACATGTCAACAACGTAATCTTATTACTCACGGTTCTGGGCTTGGGAGTCCACCACCTAGCTGGCCAGCTGGACTGGTGGCTGTCTCTTTGATGATGTTTGCACGTGTCTTCCTCATGAGGGAAAGAGCTTACGTGCTGGATCGTCTCTTGTCTCAGAACTTAATTCTGTTCACCAGGGGAGAAGCTTCATGGTGTTAACAACACCTAACGGCTCCACCTGTTGATGCTGCTGCACTGGCAAAGGTTTCAACACAAAACGTGGGGGGACACCAACCCTCAAGGCCACACCAAGCTGTTCTCGACCCTTAGTAGGTCACATTGCCTGTAGGACTTACTAAAACAAAGATTCAAGAGTTTCCAGGACCACCTTACCATGTTCTAGGTAGCACAAAAGCATTTATGTTTCCAACCAAATCCAACCTGATGTTTCACTGGTCTGAGAACTGCACTTTGAGAAACAGTAGCAGGGAGCTTTTCAGCTCTTGGTCCTTTTGCCTCTTCATGCCCCGCACCTGCCCAACAACTCCAGCAGGGGAAAGTTACTACCTGTGCTATGTAGTTTTTCATATAGGACACATTTGCTCCCTCTTTCATAGTTGCTGCCCTCTGTTGGGAATTCTGCCCTCCACAAAGTTTGCTTCTATGTCCTCTCCCCCCCACCACCACTGTATCCAGCTAACTTTTATTCATCACTTAGGAGGATGCTTCCTCAGAATCTTTATTAAATACCTGCAGGTCCCACACCTAAGTTTGGGGGTCACTCCGTTGTGACGTCTCTGTGCCCACCTGTCACACAATAGACATTATAACAATATGTTTATTTATCTCCCTAGGCTGTGTGGGTACTGATAGGAGCTCATTTGACCTCCATATCCAGGTACCAAACCCCTAACTCAATTGGTGGAGCACAGCAGGAAGTAAAGGAACCATCTGATGGTTGGTGAACACACTGCTAACCAAAGTCAGAGCTAGTTAATAGTGTTAGAAAAGACAGAGGGCTGAAGGGGACATCAGTGTTTCTGAACTGCTAGTATATATCAGGTATGGGTTAAATGCTAAATGAGTTATATTGTGCATTCATCCAAACATCCTTGCAAGATAATTACATGTGAGGAAACCAAGGCTTTCTGAACGTCAAGTAGCTTGTTCTGTGTCACATGGCTGCTACAGAGGTGGGGGTGGGGCAATATGCTTTATAATAAGCTGATAGTTTTCTGCAGTTCTGAAGTGAGATGCGGCTTCAGTTTGTATTCATGAGTGTTTCCTTACTTTAGTTCAGGCCACTGAAGCTCTGCCACCCTAACCCAGAAAGGCTTTGCCGCCTTGCATTTTGGGCTTAGAAGGCTCTGTGACATCATGACAATCCCTTGACTCAATGGTCCCATGGTGTGTGTTCTTCCCAGGCTCATGGAAAGGGTTGCTTGGGAGGCTGATTGTAAGTTCTGTGCCGTCCTTCTCTACCTGTGTTCCTGAGCCTGAATCTGAATACAGTGTAAATGTCTGGTCCAGTCGATCAGACTAGGCAGGGAAACCTCTGCTGTAGAGATGGGGCCAGGGGACCTTGTTCGTCTGTTTCCTCTGTGCTACATTTGACTTAACAGACAGTGCCAATAGTTAGAGCGGTAGTCTGCTAATCAATTAAAAGGTTAAGAAATCAAATTATTTGTACCCCCTTTACACATTTCCCCAATAAGAAATACACATACATTGTAAACAAAAGTAAATTTGGTTGAATATATATGTGTGTGTGTATATATATATATATATATATAATATATATAGATGGTAGTGTTTAATTAAGTATTTAGATAATTTACTTCAAAATTACAAACTCAGAGACATTAGGCTCAATTCAATATAAACTTGGAACCTATATTATGACTAGGGAAATAAATCAATGTAGAAAGATTCTTTCCTTGAGTACAGTACCCTTTACAGAGAAGATGAGGACACCATAATATGTTTACAGCTGCTGCACAGGGTATTTAGGGTAGCCGTGCCTAACCTTATGGCACATTGGAATCCCTTGGGGAGCTCTCAGACTCGAAATGCACAGGTTCCATCTCAACCCAATTATATTGGAACCTCTGGGATTTGAAATCTAGGCATGAAGGTGGCTCAGGTTTGCCAGGTGTTTCTAATGGGAACTCGGGCTCGAGGGCCACTTCTTCAGAGCGAGTCTCCAGTGGCATCCGCACCTGTCTGCTCATTAGCATCACTTGGGAAACATTACAGGCTCTCAGGCCCACACCCACCTGCAGAGGTTCGGCGTTACTGTCGGTCCTCTCTGTATTTAATGTCTAAGGAGGCTGATGTTGAGTCAGGGTTAAAAGTCACCGGCTCAAGCCAATGCTTCTAAAATCAGAGTCCGAGAACAGTAGCGTGAGTGTTGGCTGGGAGATGCGTTAAAGATGCACCCTCTCACTCCCACTCCCGATCGACAGGTGTTCAGGGCGGGGTCCATTAATCTGCAATTCCACAAGCCCTCTTAAGCGCTCTAATGCACAGTAAATTTGGGAACCAATGATTTACAATAGAGAACTAGTGATATTATCCTCTTCCAGTGTGAGAGCCCAGCATTATCTTGAGCAAACACCTACAGGCCTCCACTAGAGCATCTATCATTTCTGGCAGGTTTCTGCTGTTGCTGATGCTGCAGGTCCTAAAAGCCCACTTTGAGAAACACTGTTCCATGACATGTTCGGGCTCTACAATTAAATACGCAGGAATCTAAAAACAGTTTTCCTCTGTAAAGGAATCTATCCCAACATAAAGTCAAAGTGTGATTTTGACTTGGCTGCTCTGTCAAGAGAGCAGCTTTTGGGTTCCCAAGATGCCCTCAGCAGAGTAAGGGTACTTGCCTTCATCTTTAACAACCTGGGTTAAATGTTGGGGCCCACGTAATGACTTCTGTGAGTTGTCCTGTGAGCTCCCTGTCACACATGCACCCCAGGTTCACACACACCATAAATCAATGACTGTAAATGGGTAGAGAGTAAGACACCTTGGAGCACTCAGCCCTAAATGGGTGTCATTATCACATCCCTCTGCTAGAGGGTTCTGCAGCTATAGAGAAGACGAAGTGGAAAGATTGCGTGAGCCGGAGATGGCGGATGAATCCGAGGGCACAGCGGGCTTGGTGCACACACGAACTCACATACGAGACTGTGACAGCACACACAAGACCTAAAGAAGTTCAAACCAGACACCATCACACCAGGCAGCAGCATGGCACCGAGATGAGGAGGTAGACACAAAGTCCCACCCCTAACCAAGAAGCTCTTTCTAAACGATAGCTTCCGAGAGAGGGAAAATCTGTGTCTTCAATGGAGTGACTTTGGGTACATCAAACAAACTCTCGGGAGGGCCTCGCGCTCAGGGATAGTGAGCCCACACAAAATGAACTCCATGAGTTGTTATGTTTTTGTTGTTTGTTTGTTTTTTAAGAGATAGGAGAAAATGAAGTTGGGTAGATTTGGGCAAAATATCTAGGAGGAAAGAATATGATCAAAATATACTGTATGAAATTTTTTAAACAAATAACTGGTAAACAGATTTTTTAATGTTTTAATCTTAATTTATGCGTATCCATTTTTTGCCTACATGTTTATATGTCCACCACCTCATGGCAGTCAGAAAAAGGCATTAGATCTTCTGGAACTGGAATTACAGACGATTGTGAAACCGAAGGTGGGTGCTGAGAACTGAATTTGGTCGTTTGTAAGAATAGGAAGTGGGTTTAACCGCTGAATCATTCTTCAGCCCTGAGAGTAGATTTTAAGAAAAAGACTCTTGCCCCTAGTTCCCCACGATATGATGACGTAGAAGGATTCTGTCTGTGTGTGCATGCTATAGCTCTGACTTACGAAGTGGGCGCTAAGTGTTGGCCTGCACAACTGAAGTCCTGGGTACCTGAGACCTAAGTCAGTTCTGAAGAGCTTCTTGGCTGTACTAGACGGCAAGCAAACCTCGGGAAAAGAGACAAACCCTCTTTTCCTCAAACCAAACCACTTGAAGACTTGAGAAGAGAGCTAATCAAGTTTGCGGTTTCTGGCTGCGCACACGAGCCCCCACCTGCCTTGCTGTGCTTCCCTGCCTGCAGCTGCTCTAAAGGGAAAGAAAAAAAAAAAAAGATCTGCTTTTTCTCGAAAGGCAATTGCTTTTCTTCTCGATCACTTAGAGTGCGAGTAGCTATGTAAACCCCATCTGTCCCGAACTAACAAACCTTAAGAGGACCCTTGGTTCCCACAGGCCAGGCTTCATTCTAGGGGAAGGAGCGTGGTAGAAGATCACCATGTCGCTAATCTTCGCCTCTAGTCAGACAGCCGAAGAGAACCCCTGAGTGAGCCAGATCGCTCAAAAGAAGACACCCCCAGACTGTGAAATCGCCTTTCATCCTTTCAGCTGCTTGAATTGATTTCAGGCTTCTAACGTGAATCCTTGGAGGAGGACCTGTCAGGCTTAAGCTCTTCCTTCCGGCTTGAGGCCGAGCCTCACCTCGCCATTGCCTTGAGAAGTCATCAGACTGCTGAACTGCGTTTCCTTCCTGGGAATTCTTTGGAAATCAATGGACTCTCTCTGTCTTAAGAGATGGGAGCACCAAGGACAAGTCAAAGCATCAGGTGCAAGGTTGCTAACAAGACAAACGCCCTTCTAAGAGGAATCTACCAGGGTGTGTTTGCCTGGGCTTTTGCAAATGGCCCCCGCGTTAATTACCGTATCCGCTGCTGAGCTGCTTACTCCGGGCTGTCTGAAGGTTCGAATGAAATCTTCTACCGAGGCTAGAGGAAATAACAGTCATCGCCAAACTGCAAAATATCACCTAGATTTCTTTTTTTAAGTCAGATCCATTTAAAAAAGCGTTGCAGCTCCCAGAAGTGTAATTAAGTTGCTTAGCTGAACAGGGAGCTGTCTGTGGCCTTTAAAAATATCAATTGCCAGGGAAAACCGAAAAGGGAACAAAAAGTAGACAAAAAACGATGTAAAGAAAGAGCAGGTAAGAATAATAAGGAAGGAGGCTCCTGTTCGTGGCATGGGGTCTCCATTTGCAAGGTGCCAATTATAAATGAACATCTGGGACTGTTTTGTTATGAAGTTGATATCCTGGTAAAAAATAAGAACTGTTTCGTCTTCCCATCAGATGATTCTCAAGGACAGGTTTCTACCTCAATTGCAAAGTAGGGATGGGGTTTCAAAATGCATCATATTGTTCTTAGAGGATATACTGCTCTCAGGAGACTACCATAAGAGAATATACTGATCTTAGGAGACTACCCTATATGAGCTGCTACATATGGGTAAGAAGAAGTTAACACACGGGAGTGTCTGTGTGCATGCGTGCATTTGTACAGACACTTGAGAGTGCCAATGTGAGGACGTGTTAGGGAGAGGCACACAGAAGCAAATGCAGATGCGTGCAGATGCTCTGAATGTGTTTCAAAATAAAAAAGTTAAATGGAAGACTAGATCAGAATTGTGTGGTAGTTCACTTCTGTAATCCCAGCACTCAGAAGGTTGGAAGAGGAGGATAGCTGGGAGTTTGACAGCGTGAACTGCACAGTGGGTTCTAGGCCAACAGAGTGAGACCCTACTCTAAAAAACACAAATAATAAAAATAATGCAAAATAAGTTACCCACAAGTACAATAACATTAAAATGAGGTTCCTAGCTGCGCAGTGGTGGTGCACTCTGGGAGGCAGAGGCAGGCTGATTTCTGTGAGGTTGAAGTCAGCCTGGTCTACAGAGAGAGTTCCAGGACAGTCAAGGCTACACTGAGAAACCCTGTCTCCAAAAACCAAAAATAAAATAAAATAAAAATAAAAACGAGGTTCCTAGGAAATTGGCTCCTGCTCCTCTCTTTGACCATGACTGATGCCGTTAGAAACGTTACACACGAATCATAGCATGCCAGGTGCTTCAGCCTGCTACCTTAGACCACAGTGACCTTGAAAGTACCCGCAAATTGATTACCAGGCCGTCCCCACTCTCCTTGTTGATAACCATGGCATCCTATATGAAGATGCACGCGCAAGACAAGCCAGCTGTGGTTCTTGAATGTCCGTGCTCATCCGTGCTCAGAATTACACTCCCCCCTCCCCAAGCTTCGATGACATCATCATGGTTGGTCTACAGAACAGCAGCATTGTGTGTCTTCTAGAAGGACAGATATAAGAACTGTAAGCAGTTAAATGAACTCATCACATGAGCCGACCTCAAAGAATACCACTGATTAATGCTTTTCTTTATTTTTAAATATGAAGGATTGTAAATCTCTAGAATATGGACACCAAAGATGTAAAGCCTTTGAAATTATAGGGTGATCCAGATCCATGTGTACTTTACCATCGTTCAATCAGCTTTGCCCGTTTTTTTTCATGAATTTTATGCATAACAATGTCTTTTACTGTTAAATCTGTATGGATGTTGATAACATTAATTCATGCTATGGCCTAAAAATAGCCTTGTGGTAATCTCACCTGAGAAGTC
Organism: Arvicola amphibius; assembly: GCF_903992535.2. Taxonomy (NCBI): domain Eukaryota; kingdom Metazoa; phylum Chordata; class Mammalia; order Rodentia; family Cricetidae; genus Arvicola; species Arvicola amphibius. The sequence continues at coordinate 23,657,507 of NC_052063.2, forward strand.
AGACCCAAAACACGAAATAAAAGGGAGGTGGTTCCTGCTTTATACTTATGATTAGAATCCCCCAGACACAAATATTTCCATAAGTAACCCCTAAATTTAAATAATCTGAATATATTCTTCAACCTTGTTTGTCTCATTGGAGGGGAAGGGGTTCGAGACAGGGTTTCTCTGTGTAGCATCTGGGACTGTCCTGGAACTAGCCATTGTAGACCAGGATGGCCTCAAATTCACAGAGATCCACCTGTCTCTGCCTCCTGAGTGTTGGGAATATAGGTGTGTGCCACCACTGCCTGTTTTTCTGAACATTCTTCTAGCAATAAAAAATTAAATTTCTGCTTCAATCTTTATTCACATAAGGATTCTTAACTTTTAGGGAAAACAAATGAAGACAACAGAATTGCCATAAGCAGAGAGTGATTTGTTTTTCATATGCCCAACTCTAAAGAGAAAAGGTCGAGTTGAGACGACAGTTCCTTGCATCTTGCCTCACCCTGACAGCTCCATCACATAGTTCAAGGGGAACTCACTGGGAAGCCAAGAGAGGAATGTTCCCTCTCTGTTCAGGAGAAAAACACCAGGTGGAGAATATCTGTATGAATAACTCAAGAGGCAAGGGGAGGATTTGCACACTAAATTGTTCTTCCGAGAACTCCGGACACTTTTTCAATGGTCACCCAGCGAGGAAGTTGTCAGGAGTGAGAAACCATAGGTCTTCCTCGGTGACGGAGCTCCACAACTAGTTCCTTCAGATATGTTCAGAAACATGGGAGTTTGTCTTCTCGAATCAGGAGGTCTTTGTACAGTTTATCTCCCGTAAAGATGGTGCGCATGTATTCATTCGTATTTATTCAAAGTTCCAAACCCTAGGCTGCAAGTTTTATAGAACAAGGAGAAAAGGGAGCACCCACACACTTGCCTGTGCGGGCACAAGCGGGCATCAGCGGGGTTTCACTCACCCCTTCTTTCACAAAGCATGGGTGCAGAAAACAGACTTTTCTTTCCCAAAGGAGTGGTTAAGGTCAGTTTAAGGAAGGTTGCATTTCTGCTTTTCTTTTTTTTTTTTTCTCCTGTCTCCAGTGTATTAAGTTTCTTCTAATGTTTTTGGCACATGAACTTTAAGAACTAAAAAAACAAGTGCAGACCAGCTTAGTGGCTTGCTTACTAACCAAACACTCCCCACACAGCCATAGCTGTTGAAAATTCAAACATAGAAGAGTCAACAGAGTATATAGATATAGCAAATAGCAGGGACCATCCACATGAAAAATAACTGGTTATAACTGTCATGGAAACATCTTTTATCCCATAGCCTCATCTAGCCCAAAGCTATTTGTCACTGCCTGCAGCCTCAAACTCCTCAAGCTACCCATTACATTTTCTGAGGTATAAATTTTATTCGATAGTGTGCCAGACATTGCTGAAATCCTCTGAAGACTCAACACTCCGCATTCACTAAGATGTACTTGCAAGGGTCCAGTTTACATGTTTGACAAAGAGAGAACACGCCCATTGCCAATCTGTGTGTTTCATTAAAATTTGCCATTTAAGCTCTTTCTTATGGGCACTCAAATTGTAACAAAAGTATACGTTTCTGCGTGTGTCTATGTGTGGTGGCTGATTTTTGACACTAAAAGAATTGCCCAGCCTTTTTCTGTTTGTTAGAGGGAGTGCGTTATTTTATTTAATTAGGACCCCCAACTCTCTTTACAATTTGCGATACTTCATTTTGAAGCCACTGACATTTTAGTTACTGTATAATCCTTGTGCGTAAACATTGACTGAGCCACAGTCTGCAGCCTGAGGTACTGAAGGGGTGGGTAGGGAACAAACCATGTGATATGAGACTGGCGGCCATATCTCAGCTCCTGCAATGACTGTCACGGGGAAAGCAGATGTGAGGTGCTAATGCCTGTCGGCTTGATGTTTTGCAGACTAGGAAGTTTCCCTGCTGATCCATAAACTTGTTGAAGTCATAAGCACTTAGGAAGGCAGTTGTGTTTCCCACTTTTCTTAGGGGTCTTACAAAAAAAGAGCATCCTTATTACTTCTAAACAATGATGCATATCATTGTTTACATTGTCAACATCGGTGGTCATTAATCAATCTGAAAATCAAAGCTAAGTCAAGTCCCTTCTCCACCATTACTTGAATTGAGGATCCAGTTAATGTCAGTTCTAGGGATGGTGAAGACCAACGGTTATAACATTTAAAGGAAAATTACCCTGATAGCCCCATAAAAATCTATCAAAGAGCCATTTATTTATAATCTCCAAGTAGCATATCAGTGGAGAACACCCAGAAAATATTTCATTAATATAAAAAATATAATAAGACAATGAAAAATATCACACAAAAGAGGGTAGAAATCAGAGACTGTGTTCCTTCCAATTTCTTCTCTTAATACTAAGATCTTAGGATGGGATGAGATTTTCATGAGGAAAGGGTTACTATTACTGCCTGCATACATTTCTTTTACAGAGTGGAGAACCATTGGGGAAATCACCTATATCAAAACATACACATCCACAAAATGTACGTGGGCACATATGACTCCTTCAAGTATTTAAGGACATGACTCAACTGATGCATTTGTTTGACTGAGACCCAAAATCTGCAGTCAAAATTTATGAACATTTTATTCCTTCTTACCCTAAAATTTCTAACAGGCTGTTATAGTGATTTCTGTGGGAGGTTTCCAACCCCAGTTGCAAACCCAGGCACCTTATTTCTGTGAATGATCTATCAAAACTCTCAATAGGAACCCTTTGCAAAAATAGAGTCTACTCATATCAAGCAATCATGTTTGTATCCAGAGCATCAGTTTTAGATAAAGAAGTTTGGAAATGACCATAATTATGATGAACAATAGTCTGTGATGTTTTCAATCTCAAAACATGCACTCAATAACTGGGAAGATGGCTCAGCAAGAAAAGCAAGAAGAGCACTTCTTATGAGGGTGGGAGGAACACAGTTGGAGCCCCAGAATCTCTTTGAAAAGCCAGATAAGCATGGAGGTCCACCTATCATTCCAGGCACTGGAGACAGACACAGAGAATGCCTTAAGCAAGCTTGATAGCCAAACTGTGGGAAATGGTGACCTCCCAATCTGCCTGCACTGAAAATACCTTGTTTACCTAGGGCAATAGCATGCAAGAGGAAACATATGGTACTGCTTAAGAATATGTGCCTCTGCTGGGCGGTGGTGGCACATGTCTTTAATCCCAGCACTTGGGAGGCAGAGGCAGGTGGATCTCTATGAGTTCGAGGCCAGCCTGGTCTTCTGTAAATGGAGACTATGCTTTTGTTTTCTGACCACCCAGTCTCAAGTAATCACACAAAACTATATTAATTACAACACTGTTTGGCCAACAGCTCAGGCATATTCCTAGCTAGTTCTTACATCTTAATTTAACACATACCTATTATTTTATATTTTATATTTTATCACGGGGTTCATTGTTCGTTATCTTACATCTTGCTTCTTGGGCAGCTACATGGCATCTGCCTCACTCTGCCTTCTTTCTCCCTGCATTCAGTTTAGTTTTCCCACCTAGTTATGTTCTGCCCTGCTGTAGACAAAAGCAGCTTCCTTTATTAACCACTGGAATAAAACATATTTATAGCATACAGAGGGGAATCCCACACCAGTCTAGAGAGCAAGTTCCAGGACAGCTAGGGCTACACAGAAAAACCCTGTCCCAAATTCCCCCTGCAAAGACTATGTACTTTGAACAGGTCAGATGTCCAAAGATCAGCCAGCTTGATGATGATGATGATGATGATGATGATGATGATGATGATGATGATGATGATGGTGGTGGTGGTGGTGGTGGTGGTGGTGGTGGTGGTGGTGATGGTGATGATGATGATGGTGGTGGTGGTGGTGATGGTGATGGTGATGATAATGATGATGATGATGATGATGATGGCTGTCGAGGCAGTGGAGTTAAAATAAACCAAGTTGGAGGTGTTCACCTACATCTTACAAGCTGTGGCACTCCAAGTTCGGTCTATAGATCCAATGGTAACATATTACCTGAAAGCTGATTAGAAATGCAAAATCTTGAGACTGGAGAGATGGCTCAATGGTTAAGAGCCCTGGCTGCTCTTCCAGAGGTCCTGAGTTCAATTCCCAGCAACCACATGGTGACTCACAACCATCTGTAATGAGATCTGACATCCTCTTCTGGCGTGCGGGCATACATGGACGCAGAATGTTGTATACATAATCAATACATAATAAATTTTTTAAAAAAAAAATGAAAAAAAGAAATGCAAAATCTCTGACCCCAGCCAGAGACCTGTAAGTATGAAGCTCCTTATTTCCAAGTCAAAAGGTCACCCATGTACCTGCCCTACTTGAGACAATACTGTTATGGTGGAAGTAATATGGGAGCTGGTGTTGGAAGGATAGGGAGAAATTAGAGTCATAAACAGAGTCTAGCAGAGTAAAGACCTTAAAAGTTCGATTGAATTTATTTTGGGCTTTGCAGTGGTCAAGTGTATCATGTAGGCGCAAACTGTGCGCATCCAACTACTGAGGATTATCTCCCTTCTTTACTACATAAAGATGGACAGGCAGCTTCTTGTCCTTGCTAGGATCTTGATCAGTCAATGTAGCTAAAATCCTCTCCTGGGGAAGACTAAAGAACGCAGACCCCTTCGCCTGAGATCTTAACAACAACCTGAGGCATGATTCCACCAACTTCACTCTGGTGGATCCTGTGAATTTATTGGGCTTCCTTACAGACCCTAGGTGAGGGATCAATTACAAGAATATGGGCATTCCTCCCCTAACTAGCTGCACATGAAAGCCTTACCCAGCTAGGATGAGTTCTGTAGCCACATTGATGGACCCCCCTCTTCAGTCTCTCTTGGCCTCTATCTACTCTTGTCCCTCCCCTGGACTACATGCAGAGTTAGTTACCAGGTGGTAGGAAAAACGGGGAAAACAGCTGCACCCCACTAGGACGCAAAACATTGACAAGACAAGCCCAACTGGGATGATGTTTTGCAAGGGGAGTGGGACACAGCCACATTCCCAAGACAGCAGTTGTTTGTCTTGGATGGCAGTCAAGTACACTAACATTTGTGATGGTTTTCACATTGTTGTTTCGTTGTGTTGTGCTTTTTGTATAAGGGCCACATTCTCAAGATTTGATTGTATATCAGAAAAGTTCTTCCCTTGACTCAAGATTAGAAGTGAGGGATTTAGAAAGGGTAACCACGAGGCACATCATCTACAAATCTCTTCTGAACTACATCAGAAAACATACATAAACCGAGATCACCTGGAGCAAATAAGTATCATTCTACAAATTATAGTGTGCATGTATATGAAGTGGTATCAAATGCACTAAAAACTCAGAATGTAAATACAACCAATGTTTAGAAAAATTTTCCCAATAAAATCTTGATCCCTTAATGCCCTTATTAGTATGTAGATATATGTCTTCGGATAAAGTTTATTTCAGAAATTATGTCTTTTTACTGAGTAGGGCATTGAATTGGAAATATCTAACATAAATTTAGAATCATTTCCACACTTCCTGCCCATCCCAGCCAACTACTCCTGTGCCCCCACTCTCTCTCAAATTCAAGACCTCATCTTCATTATTATTTTATTATTATTACTACATATACATATATGTGTTATATAAATATAACCTGCTGAGTCCATTTTGTTTTGTTCATATGCATATGTCATATGCCTGCATTTAGGGTTGACCACTTGGTATTGGATAACCAACCGGGGAGCTCATTGCTGGAAAAGACTGAATCTCCATTTCTCGATTGCCATTAATTGCCTGTATCTCTTAATCTAGTGATGGAAATTCTCAAGATCTCTGCCCCCACCATCTACATTGACGGTTACTACAAGAGAGATTATTTTTTAAGGAAGCAGGTTAGTTTCATTATAGACAAGGAAATCTTGCACTTCTTAGAGATTGGTGGGAGTCTTGCGGATGAGCTCACGCAAGGGAAAGAGTGGGATTAATAACGATAAGTCATCAGGGAGGACACGGAAAGTGTGACAGAGCGTGTGACATGTGGATGGAAACAAATACCAATGCCAAACAGAACTCCAAGAGAGATAACGTGGAATCCCAGGAGAGGAAAACAACCGGGAGGTGAAGTCAACTATCAAACATCACGGAAAAATCAGAGGTCCCTGAACTCCCAAAAATCAACCTCAGTAATTCACACACAAGAGAAACGCAAAGACATCTGAGTCCAAATATCCACTAGACACTCTTACTTACATTTAGTCATATTAGGAAGAGTTTAGCAATGACCTTGAGAAGAAAGAGAATTCTGGCAGGAGGAGAGAATTCAGCCACACAAAGTGGCATCTCGTAGGGATAGCAGGGTTGAGATAGAATTAGTTTCTGTTTTATTATTCTATAGTAAAAGAGAAGAAACTGCTTGCTTGAAGGCAGACAATACTAAGCCCATTGAGAAAGAGATTGAAGGGGCGTGGATGAAGCTAAATGGTTGAGATGGTAAAGGTTAAAAAGCTAAAGGCTTCAGTTAGCAATTTTGTGCTTTCTCTGAAAGAGTTGAGTTAGTTTAATAATGCATAGAATAAGAGTATTTTTCAGTATCAGCCCTCTTTGTCACTCTGCCATGTGCTTTCATGATTCTTTATTCTTTAAAAAAAATCTTTTTTATTCTACCATGTCCTTGTGAACAGGTAATTAATTTTAATCTTACCATGACATACAAATTTTGAATAATCAGCCTAATTGTTGATCCAATTCCAAATGTATAAATTGGGCCGGGTTTTTTTCCCCCTCTTCTTTTGTTTTTTAACCACTAGGGAATTTCAAATCCGGAAAAAAAAATCATGTGGGCCCCATAATTCATTTCAGTAAAAATTCTATTCTGTCCCATGAAAGTGATACTTCTATAACCCCAAATCAACTTACCTCATAAAACTTTCTCTAAAACACAAATATATCTGGGAAGTGGAATGATTACCCAAAAGCAATGTCTTAGCTATTTCAAATACCAACTATTACAATCAATAGTCTAAATTGGCACTGTTCTGAGTGTAATGCATCTCCTAAACAAGTGCCCGCAGTCCCTCTCCTTGTACCTAAAGTCCCTCTCCATCCCTAGAAGCCCGGCAGCACAATTGTCTAAGACAGAGACCCAACCTCAGCTACACCAGCTGCTCTCCTGACATTTCTTGGCGAACGTCCCGAGCCTAAATATCCCTTGGGCAAGATAAAATTTCAGTGTGATGGGATATCAATTTCTCTCACAATTAAATCCCATCCTAGACGTGCAGATATATAGCCGCAGCCTCATAGCTGCCCAACAGCTAGTCACTTTGTGGGAGATGATGGCTTGGTAATTCCCTCAGAAACAAGAAGCCGGGATAGTCAAATGAATCATCCATGGATATTTCCCTACCATTCTCTGACACGAGGTGAGGGACCGAAAAGAGACGGCGCAACAGCCCTTGGTGTCTGTCTTCGCTACATCGAATGTAAATAAGAGCAAAACTCCATCCATAATTACAAAAATAACCAGCTTCCTGTTTAGGCAACAGGAATCATTCTGAATTAAACAGAAAGAGGCTACTTCTGCAATCCGTTCCAAAGAAATGTGAAACCATATGGAGGTGCTCCATAAATATCTCCAGTTTGGTTGTGTGTATATGTTTATGGAGGTGTGCAAGTGTTTTCAAGTGTGCACGAACACACATGTGCTTGTGTGCGGAGGCCACACATCAACCCTGGATGTTACTGTTCTGATACAGTTCATCTTGTGTTTTGAGATAGGGTCTCTTGTCCTGGAGCTACCGGTTCAGCTATGCTGGAAGGCCAGCAAGATCCACGTTTCTCTGACCCCCACCCCCCTACTGCTGTAAGCATCAACACATACAGTTTTTTTCATAAGCTTTCTTGGGATGGAGCCGAAGTTCTCATGCTTGCAAGGTAAGCGGTTTGTGAACTGAGCTATCTCCCAATCCCCATAAAGTTTATTTATAATGTGCATTACAGGCATCTTAAGACAAAAGGAAGAGCAGATGGATGGGCAATTGTGACGTATTGTTATTTAGACAAGAGTAAAACTGAAAACTCAGTAGGAGTATAAAGTTTTCCTCTTTACAAAATTATTCCCCCGATGTTATGCAAAATTCTCCAAAAACTCCTTTGCTATAGTCTCCCTATTGTGTCTCTCCTGAAGTATTAATGTCAAATAATTATAGGGTTCTTTTGTACTCTAGGAACACAAATTATAGGCAAAGACTTCAAAACACCCTGAAGAGTTACTTCTCAAACGTAATACGCATACAGTTCACCTAGGGGAACCTGTCAAAATGCTGATTCTAATTCAGTCAGTCTGAGGTGGGGCCTGAAAACCCTGAGACTCTGTGTTTCTAATAAGCCCCCAATTATGAATAGCAAGAATCTGAAAGGAATATTCAAGGTTGGGTACAGAGGCTACCACAGAACCAGAACCAGATATAGGTTCAGTGTGTGTGTGTATATACATATACATATGTATGTGTATATATATACACACTATATATAATATAATAGTGTATATATATATATATATATATATACACTAGTCAGATGGTAGAGAAATAGCAGAATTATGTAGGCTAAGCAAGAGGAAGATTTGCAGGAAGCAAGCTGTAGGCCGATTCAAAAGCTGGTAGAATGGAGACCCAAGAAAGAAGACAGCCAGTTTTAAGACCTAATGCAGAAAGAGCAGTGCCTGAGTTCAAGCAGCTAAGCAAGAGGAGCTTTTTCTCAGTTGTGAGGGGCTCAGCTCCCTGGTTCTATTTGGACTTTCGAAGGCTTGCAAGAGAACTGTAAACATTAGCAAGGAAAATCAGCTTTACTTGGTCTACAATTCAAATGTTAATCTCATCCTAAAACACTCTTATAATCCTACCCGAATTAGTGTTTGACCAAACATCTGGGTACCGATGGCCCAGTCAAGTTGACATATAAAATCAACCATCGAAAAAGCTATTGTAACTCTGACACATTTTTTTAAACTCAATAACCTATTTGAAGAAATTATAAATCTTTCAAAGCCACAATTCATTTGTTAAGGATACAAGTCGTGTTGCCTAGTTATAGTATTTGCTATAGGTAATAAAAATCATTCTTATTTAAAGAAGCCAGATATTTGCATCAGAACCCCAGTTTCAGATGCTGACAGGCCTTGAGAGATGGTGGACAACATCCATGCAAGAATCTCCTGAGAACTAAGGAGGTGCTGTTTGAGGTCAGCTATCCTAAAATGGAGTGACAGAGGAAAACATGAGTATTGGTAACTGGAAGAATGGAAAACTTTGTCTGGCACAACAGAAGGGGAGTTCAGAGTCCATTCTTAAAGGATTAGTCCCAGTTGGGTAGCATTCTCCACACAGGGAGAGAGAGAATGCAGCTGCTGGGGGTTGGAGTCAGTGCTTGAGACAGAGAAGAACCCCAGAGAGTCTGCATTGCACACTGTACTTTCAGTAGCAGATACTTTAAAGAAGAGAGAGAGAGAGAGAGAGAGAGAGAGAGAGAGAGAGAGAGAGAGAGAGAGAGAGAGAACAATAGACCTGTATAGATGGCAGCTGCATCAACAAAAAGAGGGCAGGAGCCAAGAAACCTCTCACTGGCACTTGACCAAAGCAGCCATTTTTAAGAACTTGCTGGCCTGAGATGCTGAAGCCCCCCTCCCCCAGCCATACACTCTGGGAACCCAAAGCCAGTACCCTACATCTGGTCTGTAGCACCCTTCTAAATAGGGACAGATGTTCAGAATCATACAGTGTTCCCTGAGGTAGATAGCTGGTCTATGCTGTAGTCTAAAGTGAGCCACGTAGCTACAAGCTCTAACTGTGTGTGTGTGTGTGTGTGTGTGTGTGTGTGTGTGTGTGTGTGTGGTCCTGATGTTGGGAGGACCTCCCAGAAGGCAGACAAAAGACAGTACCAGGTGGGAGACAGTGTGGAGATGCTGCACTTTTACCCCATTGTCTTCCCTTCGTTTTCATACTTCCTTCATTTAATAACTCTGTTTAGTGGGTCAACCTCATTACTTCTGTGCTTTTCTTTTTCTTTCTCTCTCTCTCATTTTTATTTTATTTTTCTTAATTCCTTCTTAGGCTGTCAAGGAACACAGACTAGGCTGGAGCTATGGGGTTCTCCCTGCCTTAGTCTGCCAAGTACTGAGATAGCTTAATTTTTCTGACTCTATTCTTTACTTTTTTTCCTTTAGCAAGAGTTGTCTTGTCTCCTCCTTGTATCTTTATTGTTTACTGCCTTACTTACTTTTTTCTTTTTTTCCCTCTATCACCCGGAGACTATTATCTAGTCTTACTTTGCATATTTCCTTCATATTCAGAGCCTTAGTACATACAGTACTTTCATGTTCATTCCATGTTCATTTCCTTCCCTGAAAGTATTGGATGGAGGGGGTGGTTATTTTTAATTGACTGTTACTGTATCCTTCACACTGGGCTTATTCATCAGCTGTGATTGTTTCTGTGGGTGTAATGACCGCTTTCAGACTGCTACTGACGACTGAGCCCAGAGCTCTGGCACATAGGCAGAGAGTCAAACTACAGAGCTCCATTTTCAGCTGCTGTAGTCTCATCCTACTTTAACACTGAAAGTTCTTCCCCTAAAGAGAATAAGAACATTAATAAAACAGTCTAACCACTGACAACCACTGACCTAATTCCAGAGGCAAAGGACCATGGAAAAGAAGAAACTTGAAAAACCTAGGCAATATGTCTCCTCCAAAACTTATTAATTCAACAATAGCAGCTTCCAAGAGTGAGAATTACATGAGATCCCAGACAAAGAATTCAAAATCTTGGTATAAGAATATGTGATGGAAAAAAAAAAAAAAGAATATGTGATGAAATCAAAGAGGTCATGAATAAACTCCTGAATAAGTCCCAAGAAAACACAAACAAATCACAAAATGAAATTATAGAGTCCACATAGGATATGGAAGAAGAACTGAGTAAATAGAATGATTAAAAAAAAACTAAATTGAAATATTAAAATGTCTCTCTTAGGGTCCTCATTGTTGTCTAGGTTCTCTGGGATTGTGAATTGTAGACTCATTTTTCTTTGCTTTATGTCTAAAAACCACTTATGAGTGAGTACATATGATATTTGTCTTTCTGGGTCTGGGTTACCTCACTTAATATGATGTTATCTAGATCCATCCATTTGACCACAAATTTCAAGATGTCATTGTTTTTCTGCTGTGTAGTACTCCATTGTGTAAATGCACCACATTTTCTTTATCCATTCTTCAGTCAAGGGGTATTTAGGATGTTTCCAGGTTCTGGCTATGACAAACAATGCTGCTATGAATATTGTTGAGCACATGTCCTTGTGGTATGGTTGAGCATCCTTTGGGTATATACCCAAAAGTGGTATTGCTGGGTCTTGAGGTAAGTTGTTTTCTAATTTTCTGAGTAATCGCCATACTGATATCCAAAGGGGTTTATCAGTTTGCATTCCCACCAGCAATACAGAAGTGCTCCCTTTTCCCCACACCTTTCCAGCATAAGTTGTCATCAGTGTTGTTGATCTTGACCATTCTTATAGGTGTAAGATGGAATTTCAGAGTTGTTTTGATTTGCATTTCTCTGATGACTAAAGATGTTGAGCATTTCCTTACATGTCTTTCAGCCATTTTAGATTCCTCTGTTGAGAGTTCTCTGTTTAGGTCTGTACCCCATATTTTTATTGCATTATTTGTTTCTTTGATGACCGATTTCTTGAGTTCTTTGTATATTTTGGAGATCAGCCCTCTGTCTAATGTAGGGTTGGTGAAGATCTTTTCCCATTCTATGGACATAGATCTAATCTACATGGGAAGTAGAAAAAGACAGGATCTCCTGGGTAAATTGGGAGAGAGCATGAGGGCCAAGGGAGAGGTTAGATGGAGAGGGGAGAGGAAGGGAGGGGAGTGTAGAAAAATATATAGCTCAATAAAAACAATGAAAAATTTTTTAAAAAGAAAATTGTTCAAAATGAAAAATTCAATAAGTCAAAAAGCAATAGAAAGGTTCATCAGTAGAATGAATCAAATGGACAACAGGTTATTGGGGTTTGAATATAATGAAAGTATATTAGAATATTCAGAAAATGAGAAAGATAATAAGAATGTATAAGCAAAATATATAAGATCCACAGGCACTTTTAAAAGAAGAAATCTGTGAATCACAATCATAGAAGGAGAATTTCAGGTTAAAGACAAAGAAAACACATCTAATAAAACTACAGCAGAAATATCCTAAATATAAGGATACATTCTGAATGCCAGAAGACAAGACTAAAACATAATCTCAAATTTTATTTAGAGCATTGCTAAATACACAAAACAAGGAAAGCTATAAGAGAAGCGACTGAATCATATAAAGATATGTAAAGTCATGCAAAGATAACCCCATCAGAATCAGAACAAATTAAAAAACTTTAAAAATCCAGAAGTCACAGAATAATGTATTTCAAACTGCAAAAGACAATATCAGGCCAGATTCCAACATACAACAAATCTATTTTTCATAACTGAAGGAAAAACAAAAACATTCTGTAACAGATTCAAAACCATTAATCTGGAAGAATAGAAAATACTTGGAGGAATCCTATACACAGAAGAGAAAGGGAAACACACTGATGCCATAGGATGGTAAACAAGCAAGCGAGAATTAAGAAAGTTTTAGCTTCCTAAAAGAATGAAGTGGAATGACAGGAACGAGTACATAGCTTTCAAGAATTACTCTGCAGGATAATGGTCGTAAAGAATACAGACTAGCAGATTGTAATAAAAAAATTGAACCTGTCTATTTGTTGCCTACAAAAAGAAACCCACCACACTGGTCAATACATTGAAGCATTACTGTAAAGAATTAGAAGAAAATATTCCAAGATAATGGAACTAGAAGTCAAGCAATGTAGCAATTCTAAATCCTGACAATAGATTCCAACCCAGAATTTGTCAGAAGTGATAAAATGATGACTGTATATTGATTAAAGAAACAATCCATCGACACCATATTAGATTTTAAACATATATACGATGAACATTAGTGCACCCAATTTTGTAAATGAAGCAGTACTAGATATTAAGACATGAACTGAGCTCAAGAGACAAAAGTAAGTCATTTCAATACCTTATTCAAAACCTATCACAGCAATAGGTTATGAAAACAAAAAAATCAACAATGAAATATCAAAGTTAAATGACATTGTAGATCAAATGAATTTAATAGACATCTCCATAATATCCTATCCAAACAATTTACAATGTACATCCTTCTCAGAAACCCATGAAACTCTAAAACCCACCACACTTTAAGAAACAAAGTTTATCAGAAACAATTAAAATAACATTGTATTCTATCTGATCACACTGAAAAAAATAAATAATAAATAACCAGAGAAAATTATAGAACATACAGAAACTCATGAAGATGGAAGAACACACTATTAAACTGTGACGAAACGAGAAATATTAAAAAAATGAGAAATTTAGAACTCATAGAATGAAAGGAAAATTAAAACACAGCATGCCAGAGTCTGTGGGAGAGAGCACAAGCAGTACCAAGATACAAGTTTATAGCTATTTAAATGCCCACATAATTTTATGTATCAATTGTCTTTGTAGATACAAGGTGACTCTCAAGAATCATAGTAGGGATTGAGTTCACTGTTCTGAGCACAAGGCTAACAGACTAACTCCTGAAATAGAGTTTCAGTACAGGGGAGAAAATGGCACCCTCTCGCAGACACTATGATTCTGTATACAAGACACCTTTACAGGCTCCATCAGAAATCTCTTATAATTAATAAACAGGTTTATCAGAGTAGCAGGATGCAAAATTAATCCACAGAACCAGAGGCTTTTCCATGTATCAATTAAGAGCATGCTGAGAAATAAATCAAGGAAACAATGTCATTCACATGGTTTCAAACATACCTAATAATACACTGACAGAGGTAGGAAAAGACTTACACAATGAAAATTCTAACGCATTAAAGAAATGAGGCCTTAAAAGATGAAAATAGTTCCCGTGCTCGAGAATCAACAAAATTAATATAGTAGGACTGGCTAGGTTACCAAAAGTGATTTACAAAGTCAAGGAAATTTCATCAAACTTCCAATTCCATTCTTCACAGAACTAGAAAAAACCCTGACATTTAAATGGAAAACATAGACTATTTTGGAGAACTGAAGTAATTCCCAGGGAAAGATGAACAGTGTAGTGTCCCGATAGCAGACTTTAAGTCCTACTACAAAGCTGTAATGATAAAATCAGCATATTAGTGGCACATCAAACAAACATGTAGATCAATGGGACAGAATAGAGGACCCAGAAGAAAACCCACACCACTACAGGCACCTAATTTTTCACAAAGATGCCCATTTGCCGATAAGCTCCTTTTTGCCTCTGAACATTAATGTTCTAAGTAAAAGGAGATGCCCCTGGCCCTGTGTAGCTCCACACAGTTGCTGCCAAAACCAGTCCAACAATATACGTGCAATAAAATTATTCCAAATTTTGCATTCTGCCAATTCTGCTTTTATTATTGCATTACTTTAAAATTCCCACTCTTAATTTGAGTTTGGTTTTGTTGTTTATCCGACATAAACTGTGAGGTCCCCAGGGAAAGTTTATTATTGCTTCCTGGGTATTATTGCCACTGAAGAACACCATTAAACAGGAATCATCATGAAATTTCTGAGAACTGTTTTATTTGATATTGTAGCCATAAATGTATAAAAGTGGGTCCCTTGTGGCTCAGTAAACGCATTCATTGTGGACTTCCAACAATATTAATTAAAAATCAAAGGGTTGCTTTGGTTTGCACTAAGGAAACCTGAGGACGATAATGATGGAAATCCTGCTACTATTAAAGAATTTCTTATAACGTGTGAAATTCTCTCATCAGCATTATCAAGTTGGAACTTATAAAATCCTGGCAGAGAGTCATATCACTGTGTTTTACAGATTGACAAAAACTGAAACTTCAAAAGGTTGACTGTGTGGGATAAACCGTCCGGCTACTGCCTGGGATAAACCGTCCGGCTACTGCCTGGGATAAACCGTCCGGCTACTGCCTGGGATAAACCGTCTGGCTGCTGCCTGGGATAAACCGGCTCACACATTCATGGCGCAGCTGAAGTTTCCATCTTGCAATGCCAGGTTCTCTAATGTATTAGGATTCATCTTCAGTGCCTTCAACTGTAGATGGGGCACAACTTTGCTTTGGGGGGAGACTGCACTGAACACTGAAGAAACTTCAGTGGAATCTTTAGCCTACTGACTAGATGTTGGTGGTACCCCATCTCTAATTCAGGACAACAAAAACATCTCAAAGCCTTGTCAAATACCTCTTGAGAAAGGGGTGGGCATGAGGAAGGCAGCGATTGCCTCCCATTGAGAATCTATCAGATGGTTCCACCTTTTTGCTAGTATGTGTCTAATGTTTCAAATAGTCTTCATGCCCTTCTTCCCACCACTTTGGTCCAATAACAATGGCTGTTTAGAGTCTGAGTGTGTTCATTATCTGGGGTTGCCAAAAGAAATCATCACTAGCAGGGGGCTTATAGCGAGAGACTACTTCCTCACAGCTGTGAAGGTCAGAATCTGAAATATTGTCATCAGAATTACTTCCTCTTGGGCAGTGGTCCTCAACCTCACTGATGTGGTGACCCTTTAATACAGTTCCTCGTGTTGTGTGCGGTGACCCCAACCATAAAATTATTTGGTTGCTACTTCATAACTGTAACTTTGCTACTGTTATGAATTGTGATGTAAATATGTGTGATTTCTCACGGTGTTAGGAGACCCCTGTGAAAGGATTGTTTGACCCCAGTGGAGTCATGACCCACAGGTTGAGAACTGATGCTTTTGCCTATACTGGTAGAAAAGCCCCTGCTTCCCATGTCAAATGGCTTTCTAGTTTCTGAGTTCTCCTATACCTGTGCTGTTGAGTTTAGGGAACACCAAGGAATCCAGGATGGTGTCAGATCACAAACAAGATCTCACTCATAGGTTCTGGAGGGAAGTAACTTTTGAGTTACTTTTGAGTTTTGGGTGGGGCAACATTCAATTTACCACATAGATTACATGGACCATAACTGTTTTCTAAGAATTCAAAGCAATTCCTATGTAATCTATCATCTCCTTAATTTCATAAATACTCTAGACAATAAGAAGAAATAACAAGACAGCATTGTACAAACCAATTAAAGACAATTTTTGTAAGAACAATGATTATGGTCACTAGAAGCATCTTGCAGGCTATGTCCAGGTTTTCCACACTAAGGTATCACAGGATGGGTGGGGGACGAGCTGAATTCCCTCACAGGTAAGGAACCATAAATTTTGTGTAGGTTCTTGTGAGAAACCGAAAAGCAAAAGATAACATGGCTGCATTTTCAAATCTTATATCAAGATAAAATCAGCTCTCTAAGATCAACAGGACTTTGTGGAATCTAGCAAAAGCAAACAAGCACAGAACATGGTCAGACCATTTAATAAAGCAGCTTCCCAGTGTGGAAGTCTCCTCTAATGCCCATTTCCATGAGTGATGTGCCTTAATTTTAAACAATCTGTGGCTATGGAGCCATGAGCAGAAACAGACATTAGTTTCATAAAGAGTGTACTCATCACACTCCCGTCCCCGAAAACCGATCCTCAGAGAAACCATGAGATCATGCTACCCCGAGAGGGCTTAGTCACAAAAGAATGGTCTGCTGATTTCCCCAAAATGCTGCATTTATATTCTTGATACCTCTACAATTCATTCTAAGCACTGTCGACATTTTAACCAGAGTATCCAGTAAGTGATGAATCACCAGTCGACAGCAAATGACTCAGTTATGAAATTACAACCATCATTTGTACCAAAAAAAAGCCCTTTTTAATGCATGGCATCATGAGTGAAGCTCCCTTCTGATTTCTCTCATAGGAGCCTCTGTCTGTCACCCGAAGGGGGCTAGAGCATCCCCTGTCACTTGTTTGTCTTACCTGTTTACTGCTGGAAGTCATAATTCAGCAATTTCAGCCTCTTATATTCCCCATTGTGTGTGCTGTATTTTATCTGGGCATTTCTACTTATTAAAAAGCCATAAATTCATGTGGTTTCTTTTTTAAAAATAGAAAGCAGAGGGACAGAATGCCAAGTGACTTTCATTCCTGCCCCATGTCTCTGTTCCAGCAGAGACAGCCAATAGTTTTAAGTGTGCTTTTCTCAGAAATATTTTATGCATATTCATAAGCACCAGTTATTCTTGTTTAATCGTAGAATCGCTGCATTTGTCGTAAGGCACAGTGTAGTAGAAACTTTATCCCAATTCTTCTGAGATTTCACCAAGTCTTTGGTCTAAGTTGGCACTATTTCACACCTTGAAAACCTGAGCATCTTTTTAAAAGTATTTTCTCCTTTTATGGAAAATTATTATTTTTTATCAGATAATATACACTGATTATGGTTTCCCCTCCCTCTAGTCCTCCCAGTTTTCCACACTGCCCCTCCCATCCATAGCCACCCATTTTCTATCTCCCATTAGAAAGCAAACATGCTTCTAAGGGATAATGATAAAATATAAAGATAAGTAAAAATTCATACATCGAAGTAGTATAAAACAGATAAAAAAGAGCTCAAGAATAGGTACAAAAACCATACATAGACAAGGACCCATTCATTCACACACTTAGCAATCTCATAAAAACACTAAACTTGAAGGTGTAATGAATAAGAAAGGGAATGTGTGTGTGTGTGTGTGTGTGTGTGTGTGTGTGTGTGTGTGTGTGTGTGGTCCTCCTTCTCTTCCACACAGTTCCCTGATCCCTGAGAGGAGAGATCTAATGGAGAGGTCCATCATAGGGCTGAGTGTTCCAAGGACTCTCACTCTCTGCATAGTCTCTAGCTCTGGGTCTCTGTATTTGCTCCCATCTGCTGCAGGAGGAAGCTTCCCTGATGATGACCGAGCAAGGCACTGATCTATGAGAATGGCAGAAACTGCCAGACATGGTGGCGCACTCCTTTAATACCAGCTCATAGAAGACAAAAACAGGAGGATCTCTCTGAGTTCCAGGCCAGCCTGGCATAGTGAGTTCTAGACCAACCAGAGCTACATACTGAGACCCTACCTCAAAAAAAAAAGTCTATTATCGTTATGTTTCTTATATTGTTGTTATGTTTGTTTGTTTGCTGTGTTTTGTTTTGCTTTGCTTTGTCTATTACAGTAGTATTTGGTTTTACCCTAGGTTCCTGTGCTCCCTAGTCCCAGGTTCTTGGTCACCCAAGCACTGTCAAATGGGGGTTCTATCTCATAAAGTGACCCTTAAGTCGAACCAGATATAGGCCTGGTTACTCCCATAAGCTTTGCGCTACAATTGTTCTGGCATATCTTGCAGGGCAGGACACAACTGTTGATCAAACAACTTTCAAGTATGCTGTTAATTACTAATATGAGAGTGCTCCAAATTTTATGTAGATACTCAGCGCCACTTGCCTCTAAGAACAGCCTTCATGTGTCCCATAAGTTTCATAGGCTGTGATTTCATTGTTTATTCAACTCTAAAAAGTCTTTAATTTCTGACTTGACCCATTTTTCATTCATTAGTGAGTTGTTCAGTTTCTGTGAGTTTGTAAGTTTTCTGTTGTTGTTGATATCCATCTTTAATCCATGATAGTCAGAGAGGATGTAGGGTGTTGTGTCAATTCTCTTGTATCTGTTGGGACCTGCTCTGTGTCGGAGTATGTGGTCAGTCTGGGAGAATGTCCTATGAGGTGCTGAGATGGAGGTGTGGTCCTCTGTGTTTGGGTAAAATGTTCTGTACATATCTGTTAGTCCATTTGGCTTATAATGCCCATTAACTCCACCATTTCTGTGTAGATTTGTCTGGAAGACCTATTTATTGGCTAGAGCAGGTGTTAAGTCCTCTACTGTCAGTGTGTGAGGGTCAATATTGATTAAAGCTGTAGTAGTGTTCCTTTTACACACTTGAGCGTTCTCATGTTTGGTGCATAGATATTAAAAATTACAATGTCCTCTTGGTGGACTTTTCCTTTGATGAGTGTACAATGTCCTTCCATATGTCTTCTGAGTAGTTTTGGTTTGAAGTCTATCTTGTTGGGTATTAAAATGGCTATACTAGCTTGTTTCTTAGGTCCATTTGCTATAATCTTTTTCAACCCTTTTATCCTGAGGTGATATCAACCTTTGATGTTAAGGTGTGTTTCTGCTTTGACACAGGATAGACCCTGTTTTTGAATTCATTATGGTAGTCTGGGTCTTTTGGGAGGGGATGGGGATTTGAGACCACTGATGTTGAGAGATATAAATGAGCAATGTTCCTTGATTTCTATTACTTTGCTGTTATTGTGTGGTGTGGTGTGTGTGTGTGTGTGTGTGTGTGTGTGTGTGTGTGTGTGTGCTGGTCTGGATTGTATATTCTCTGTGTTTTCTTGGGTGTGGTTACCATCTCTAGGTTGAAATTTTCTTTCTATTGCTTTCAGTTAAGATGGATTTATAGATATATTCTGCTTCAATTCAGTTTTAATGTAGAATTTCTTATTTTCACCATGTATTGTGATTAAAATTCTTGCTGAGTATAGCAGTCTCGACTGGCATCTGTGGTCTCCTAGAGTCTGTAGAACATCTGTCCAGGTCCTTCTGGCTTTTAGAGTCTCCACTGAGATGTGAGGTGTTATTCCGATAGAGCTTCCTTTATATGCTACTTTACCTTTTTCCATTGCAGTGTTTGATATTATTTCCTTGTTCTGTACATTTAGTAAATTGATTATTATGTGCCAAGGGGAACTTCTCTTCTGTTCCAGTCTATTTAGGATTTTGCATGTTTCTTGTATCTTGATCGACATCTCTTTCTTTAGGTTAGAGAAACTTTCTTCTATGACTTTGTTGAAAATACTTAGCCTTTAACCTGGGTTTCTTTTCCTTCCTCTATTTTTATTATTCTTAGATTTCGTCTTTTCATAGTGTCCCAGATTTCCTGAATACTTCTTGCCTGAGTGTTTTCTTCATTATCATTTAGATTTCCTGAATATTTTTCCTCATTACCAAGCTATTCATTTCTTCTATCATGTATTCAGCGCTCGAGATTCTCCTTTTCATCTTTTGTGTTCTGTTGGTGACGCTTGCTTCTGAGGTTCCTGTTTGGGTTTCTAAACCTTTCAGTTCCAAATTTTTCTCAGTTTGGGTTTTCTTTATTGATTCCACTTCCAGGTCTTGAACAGTTTTATTCTTTTCTTTTCATCCACTGTTTGTGTTTCCCCAGACTTCTTTAAGGGATTTATTCATTTTCTCTTTAAGGGTCTCCATCACATCCATAAAGGCTGTTTGAAAATTGGTCTTTGTCTTGTGCTTCAGCTATGTTGGAATACTCAGGATCTACAGTGGTAGCATTGCTAGGCTCTATTGGAGACTTATTTTATTTTGGTTTTTCGAGACAGAGTGTCTCTGTAGCTTTGGAACCTGCCCTGCAACTAGCTTTTGCAGACCAGGCTGGCCTTGAACTCACAGAGATCCCCTTGTCTCTGCCTCTTGAGTGCTGGGACTAAAGGTGCACCACCACCATCCAGCTCTGAGACCTATTTTTATAGCTGTTATTGTGTTTTATGCTAGCATGTAGGCATCTGGTCTTGAGAAAGTTGCAATTCTGATATCTGATCTTAATCTTTGCTGTGTATCTGTGTTGTTCCTTAATTTCAGTTGCCCTCTCTGGTTCTTAGGAAGCTGTCCTTTACCTGGTAGGAAATTTTTCCAGGGTCCTGCTAGGGGTGGCCACTGGGGGCTTTTGGCAAAAGGTGTCTATGGATTGAGGGATAACAGAATAGGTGCGAGGCTGGTTGGGAGGTGGCTGAAAAGGTCTACAGATGAAATGAAAGCAGGCTTTTCCACCAGGATTTCCTTATTCCTCTGGGAATGGGGGCAGAGAGGGAGAAGAGGTTTTTGTTGTTGTTGTTTTCTTTTCTTACTCTTTGGAGCACACCACCCAGCTCCCAAATAAATGCATGGACACTTATTCTTACTTGTGAATGCCACGTCTTAGTTTGGCTTGATCTTAGCCAGCTTTTCTAACTTAAATTATCCTGTTATCTTTTAACTTTCATATTTTGCTTCTGGGCTTTTTATCTTTCTTTATTCTATATATCTTTCTTTCCTTCTTTTTCCACGGCTGGCTATGTGGCTAAATGAATCGCCCCTGGTGACCTCCTCTCCCCCTTTTCTTGTTCCTCACCTGCCTCAGCCTCCTTAGTTCTGGGACTAACGGCATGCACCACCACCACCAGGTTTAGCTCTTTCCTAAACCAATCAGGTATTTTAGGCAGGCAAAACAGCACAGCTTTACGGAAGTAAACAAATGCAACGTAAAAGGATATAACACATCTTTGCATCATTAACCAAATATTCTGTAACACAAGCGAATGTAACACATCTTAAACTAATATTCCACAGCAAATGGGGGGGGGGGCAGAGGGTGAGGAGAGGCCACAGCAGGTAGTCTGCCTCGGCGCTGGGGACAAGACTGGGGGTGCTGGATATGGAGGAGAGGAGGGAAAGTGAAGAGCTGAAGCTCGCTTGCCTGCTTCACTGGCCTGCTTGCTTCTCTGGCAGGGATGCCTTCTGGAGCTGAGGGCTGGAATAACAAGATGAGTGGGGATGAAGACTGGAGAAGATCTGCATGGTCCAGTGAAGATGGGGGCAGAGAAGAGGGGGAGGCCTCAGCAGACGTGTGGAGGTGAAACTGGGGGACTGGATACAGAGGCAAAGAGGAGGTGGTGGTTTAGTTATGCTACCGGCTTCCCAGGGAATGCCTGGTGGGGCTGGGGAGGGGGCTAGGATAAAGTGATGATGGGGGAAGGAAGTTTGGAGGGGAAGACCTGTGTGATCCACTGGGGATGGGGGTGGTGGGAAAGAGGAGTCTGGAGCAGGAGCTTTGCAGAGCTGAGTATGAGACTGGAGGGTTAGATCTGGAGGAGAGGAGGGAGAGGTGAACTTAACTGCTTCCCTGGCTGGAGTAGCCCGGGGGTTCTCAGGGAATGCCTGCTGGAGCTGGGGGCTGGGATAATTGGATGAGTTAGGGGAAGGACTAGGAGGAGATCTATCTGTGTGATCCACCGGAGGTGGGGGTATAGAGAGCTTGTAAGTATTATTTTTAATGAGTAATTCTCTCACACATTACCCTTAATGCCCTGCTTACCATAATCTGCTCACTCTACCTTTATCCTCTAAGTATCTTTTTAATTTAATTCACACAGAGAAATAAGTCTCCCTAAAATTAGATTAAAAGTCACAAATATTTTACTTAAAAAGTAAAGTATCTCGAGGGTTCTCTATTGCACATTGCCAAGAACCACTCAGCCCTTATCTTTACTTTGATTTCTTTAACGGAAAAGGTTGTTAATGAGCTTATCCATTAGAGTGGAAATATAGAGGAAGCTGTAAATCGCTTTCCTATTTAAACTGGGGAATAATAAAGACGCACATTAGAACTTCAAAAGTTAGCGTCTGCCTGAAAGAGATCAAGCAAGATTTAAACCGCCCATGCTTAGTTCTGATCGTGGCATGATATTTAGCAGCGTCATAACAATAAAAAATGGCTGAGATCTGTTGTTAAGCTACAGATGGCTCTTGTCGCCTGCTACATGTTTACTGTCAAGAAGGTGTATGAGAGGGCCTAGTACATTCTCTACAATCTTGACAATGTGTCTGAATGCTGAAGATGCTGCAGATCTGCAGGGAGTGAGTGGGGAAAGCAAGAAGATTGAGTATGCACAGAAGGGAGTGTCTGATTGTGACTCCTCTATACCCACATGTGCGAAGAGTACATGGGCTTTTAATCAAATCCATCAAGAAGCAGCATGGAGACAGAATGAGACAGTAAAGACATTGGTACTCTCTGGTGCGAGAAAGTGGGAAAATACATAGAGGGCCAGAGAGTGAGCAGTCAGACAGAGGCAGGTCTACCCAAGAGAAAATGAGAAAGGAAGCAGAGAAAAGGGGGAACCTTGGATGCGTGTGTCGTCACTGATCTGTGTTCTAACACATTCAGCAAAACCAACACAATGCTGGGTAAGATGGGAAAAATCTTCAAGCCAAAGTTGCCTCCCCAAGAGATTCCTCATCTCCCAGGGATAAGCAAGCGTGTCTGGGTATCCCAGCTGTGCCCCTAATTGTATTTTTAATTGCTAGGCATTCTAGCCTTCTTACAGCCACTGTTCTGACTCCTACCAAAACAAATTAACTTCACCTGTTCTTAAAGCTCATATAGATGGTCTCAGATAGCATATACACTTTTTTTGTGTGTGTATGGATTTTTTCACTTGAGTATTTTGAGACCCACCTATTTTATTTCAAGTGTGGTCAGTATTCTATTACGCTTTATAGCTGTGCATATTTTGTTGTATGAATATATCATGGTTTGTTTATGTATTCACAGATCGCTAGCTACTTGGGTTGTTGCCAGATTGAGGCTATTTTGTGTTAACCTATTTTTTGCTTCCTAGGGTGAATTCTCAGCCCTACTATAGGTAATATGATTACTTTATAATAAGGTGGTTCTCTAACGCTTTTACCACTTCCTTCCCCATAGCTGGTAGAGTTTTAAAAAATATCATATGACATTTTAGACTCTATCTAAAATTATGCCAGACAGCTAACTCTGGCAGGGATAAAAGAAAGAGTCCATGTGTTTCTTCTAGCCAATGCCTATTGGAGTCTATCATCCCCCTTCTACTGATACAAAGAGTTCAGGAAGCACACTTAAATGCTCAACGTATAATAGCTGGTGCTGTGATCAGTATTCAAGCTCAAACTTCACTCACTCCACAGTGAAACAATCTTTTCCCTGGGCGAAACTCCACACACAACACTGAAGAGAGCCGCACTCTAGCCATTTGCCAGAGGCCAGAAGCTGAGCCTGACACAGTCACTCAACAGTAGTAACATCTTCTCGGACTACAGCAGGCCAGGAGGTAACAGACCACCATCTCTCCCTTACAGACCCTGCCCAGGTCTGTAACTCAGTCCTACCCTCTGTCTTAGAATAATAAGGATTTTGTTAAAACCCCTGATGACCCCAAGAGATTCTTCTTCTTATTCCAGTTATTGACAATTAAAAGGAAAAGACAATGGATCTCTCTATTTATATAATACGTTTAAATTTCATAGATTAGTGCCTTTGGCTTCTTGAAGTCAGAAGCTATTATGACATTATTTTAATATCATCCCTGCCTTGCAGATGAAAGACAATGTGAGCTACTGGATCCTGATTGGATGATAAATGGAGCCCAATTGAGCCTTCTGGCTTCAGGTTCAGAAGTCTCTCCATTAGGCAATATGTACTAGAATGCTATATTCCTTTTCCTCTGTGTGTGTATAGGGGGGCAGGGCA
Organism: Arvicola amphibius; assembly: GCF_903992535.2. Classification (NCBI taxonomy): domain Eukaryota; kingdom Metazoa; phylum Chordata; class Mammalia; order Rodentia; family Cricetidae; genus Arvicola; species Arvicola amphibius. Next base: position 23,681,922 of record NC_052063.2, read on the forward strand.
TGTTTTGATATGTGGGTGGGTACATATGCATCAGTGGTAATTATGGGAGTCAGGGCTCAACCTTTGGTGTCCTTTAGACGCTGTCCATCTTGAGTTTTTAAACATGGTTTCTCCCTGAGACCAGGGATTCACAGAGTAGGCTGTCCGGCCAGCGAGCCCTAGGGCTCTGCCTGCCTCCATCTGTCCAATGCTGCTATTAAAAGCGATTGTCACTATGTCTGTTTATTTCTTTTTAACCCGGGTTTGGGGATCAAATTCACCCTCATGCTTGTACGACAAGTATTTCACTGACTGGGCCCCTATTCACCCTATCTCAGATGCCCCCTTTCCTTGCTTTTAAAAACCTGAGAGTGGACAAGATGATTTCTAACATTTGTTCAGTTCAGCAAGGCTACATCTCCGTGAGTCTGCATTCAATACAAGATTTAAAAGGAAGAGGGTGGAATTTTTCTCTGACAACACTCTGCATTACCAAAAAGAGTGATCCAAAACCTTGAACGCAGCCAGGAAGCCTTCTGTAACTAATGACTAAGAGGCCCCGTGGGATAAGGGCTGTGAAGACGCTAACTGCTAATTCAAAGGTGACTTTAGACACATTCCTTCTCTCAGATGGCACAGGTTTGAAAACCAGATTTCCATTTCTGGAGCGGAGACAGACGTTCTGAAAAGTCATTTTCATGAAAACTTTAAGAACTCTATTTGCATATGTGATAATAGCACTCAAGGAAGAAATCAGAATATAGAAATATAAGTTATTTAGGGAACAAGAAGAGTAGAGAAATCACTGTGCAACACATAGAAACAGTTACTTCCTGCTCGCACGCCCAACCCCCGCCAGTCCCTAGCACTGTCTGCCTCCCTCTGGTTAGTCACCAGCCTCCATGCTGTGGTGCTTCAGCAGCTGCCTCTTACCAGATCAGGTGTCAGAGCAGGTTGCTGTCTCTGGTACCACCGAGGACAGACACTCTCAAACCGATGAAACCTACTTTCTCTTTGGAGTTAGAAGTCATGCCAATCCCCAAATCACAGCCCATGTTTATGCCTCGGTCCAGATGTTCAGGCAACTTGTTTGTCTGTGAAATATCAAAAGATCATTCATTATGCGATACCTCTACTCTGCTGCATATCTATCAACAAAATTTAATCTGTGGGTAGAAATCAACCTGAACGATAAGATGATCTGTTAGTTATTTTTTTAAGGAAAGAAAGGTTTAATTGCCACATAGTAATTCCCCGTGTTTCCGGGGGTACAGTGCAACATCTGAGTACATGTACAGATGTATATTGTTCACATCTGGGTAACTGATGTATCTATCATCCCAGACATTCAGCATTTTCATATAATTTGATGAAACTCTAGTTTTTGGTTCACTAAGGATACAATATCACCATTCTCAAAGTGTTTTCTTAGACGTGTGCTCCATGAAGCCAAGATAATAAGAAGGTGAGGCAATTAATGGTTATAGAAAAAGCTGTTTTATTCCTACGTAGTATTCGGATGTTCAATTCATACTCCAGTTCCTTCTGAAAAGGACACCCCTTCTGCTATCAAGACAAAACGAAACCCTATTTTATGTCTGAGAAGTTCCTATTTGGATACTTTAGTATGTCTCTCTGCCTGTAAGACCCAAAACATCATAATTAATTTTCTAACAAGTATTAGCTTGAACTGAGAAAATAAGCCAAGACAAATCGTATCTTTTTTTTTTTAATGGATCCTTTAGCTCCAATTACGTTCTTATAAGTGTCAATAGCTTTTCATTATTGCTGAAGAGCAAAACAAGCCCCTGTCTCCACCCCACATTTAAACGCAGCAGAACAAGATCTGCCAGCATCCTCTGCAGAGCCTCCATGCTCTTTGGGATCCACCCCACCCAAGTCCAGCCTCTCTTTCTTCTCCACCAGACTTTGTTTCCCTCTACATCCAGTAAATCAAACACATTGAAAATCTGTTTCCTACCTCTAATACTCACTACCCCTTAACTGAGTGGGGACACTCTTCTTTGCAATTTCAGTCCAAGATCAAGTTCTTCAGGTAGGTCAGAAAAGTTCCTCCCTCATTTGCTTGTCTTAGGATTTCTATTGCTGCAATGGAACACCATGGCCATAAAGCAAGTTGGGGGCAGGGATTTCTTCAGCTTACACTTCCACATTGCTGTTCCTTGTTGGAGGAAGGCCGCTAGTTATTTCCTGGCCACATAACCTCAAAATAATCACACAGAAACTATAATATTTAAATCACTGCTTGGTTTAAATGAAAAAGGTTTTAACTTTAACACAGTAAAATTACATATAACAAAACAGGTATCAAGCAAGAATTACAGTTACAATATTTATATCTACTTTTTATCATAACTAAGGAAAACTATAACTATCAATTATTCAACTCCTTCAAAGACTCCAGAAGGATATGATATTACCTAAGTAAACAATAGGTTTATTATAAGCAACTGCCAAAATTCTAGAATTGACAGAGACATCTCACTGTCTGAACAGTCACCCAAATTTCTTTTGTAATGTTGGGGCATCCATCTTCAGCCTACAGACCCATAGTATCCAGCAGACTTTTCCATGAAGCTGGAAATTTCAAAGACAGTTCTACCTATTTGGCAGTTTGTCCATAACTTTTTTCTATGTCCTGCAGAATGTCCAGCAGAGTCTTTCATGAAGCATGAACCCCGAAAGATCATTTCACCTTTTGGCAAGTTCAGCAGTCATTTTTCTGTGGGTCCTGCATGTCCAGTTCACAGAGCATACCATCAAGCAGTCCAGGAAAGAGCAGTTTCTAGCTCAAATGGCTAACCAACTCCATAAGGAGCCTCTTCAATGCCCATCATCCTCTTGAAATAGATTAGTGCTGCCAGGAGCAGATGTGTCTCACTGTAATGAAAAGTCCTAACTTCTTAAAACATTTTAAACGCCATATTCTGTAGTCTTTTAAAGATTTGAAGAATCCCTAGCTATCTGAAATATCACAATACCTTAATCATGAGCAGAAATAGATATACACAGTATAGCAAAATTGACCTTTAATTTGTATCAATAAACCAAGATCCATACCAATGCAAATCTCTATAGTATAACCCCCTTTAAATATAAACAAACATTTATAGACAATATTTGGGAATATGGGCATGGTTCTTCTCTAAACTACTTCCTGCTGTTTATTGGGCAAAATTATTTTTTGAGGGGTGTTCAGGGCAACCTTTCAGAGGGTATTGGTCCATCAAACCACATTAGTCTGGAACCTGTGGATACAGGTTCTCATCCTCTGTAGAAACAAAAGAAAAACCTCTTTTCCAAAGCAACATATCCTTATCCAAATTTGGATGTCAAGCTACCTTTATAATATACATGCTGGTTTAGCTTAGCAGCCCATACAATGAAATGTCTCTCTGTACTTAGCTCCTCACAGTCAAAAAATTCAAAGAAAACACAATATACATAATCCAGACTCTCTGTGTATACTCCCTCTTTATATTGCTTATTATTTTTTAGTTTATTACTTTTAATATTTATTTTATTCTTTAAAAACTTTGTTTTAATTTTTATAAGCCTGAAGGGGAAGCCTAGCCAATCACTTTGTTTTGTAAGGCGTGTCCCCCTTCGGCTAAAGGCGTGTCCCCCTTAGGCTAATATTGACATAAAATCTGGCGGGCTTGTGGCCCGCCTGCTCTTTGTTTTCCTGAGCTCCTCGCTGGAACCTTGGATTTGTAAGTTCCCTTTTCTTTCCTTTATTAAAACTGAATTATATATATATTAAAGCTAGTCTGGTGAATCATAACTGCCGATCAACCACACACCATCATAAACCACTTATATCTTTTTATAATTCTCTATGTTCTTTGTCTTCTCTCTCCTATGTACATTTTTAAAATACATTGTGTCTCATTTCGAGGTCTTTTATGTCTGAATCTGTCCTTATTATGTATCTGTAATACTTTTCTGACCAGGTCAGCTTCTCAAAATGCTAAGAGCTTCTTTAAAACTTAAGCTGCACCATTGCTAGGGTATATATATGTGTGCTTGCTCCACACAGTCCAACATGGTATAAGTCCATTCATCACCTCTGCAAGCCATGCACATTGCCCCAGTTCCAAGTGTGCAGTGCTCTATGTCGAGCCATTAATCAGTTTATAACATATTGCTTACAAACCTCATTTAAATGCTTGGTCTCCTGAAAGAGCCAGAGGTTGTGCTGGCAGCATGGCCCAGAAAGCTGGCATTTCAAAGCCACAGCTTTTTTTCTGCTACTGCTGATTCAGGAAAACCTCTCTTAAAGGAGTTGTGGTATGCCACCAGCAAACAGAAAAAACCTGTGTTTTTGTGCCTAGAATTCCTTTTCAAGCTCTCTCAGATTTTTAAGTGGATTTAGTTGGCCACATTGGCACACCAATTTGTTGTAGGAGGCTGATACTTAGTTCCTGGCTGCTTAGCCCTGAAATAATCACACAGAAACTATATTATTTAAATCATTGCTTAGTTCATTAGCTCTAGCTTCTTATTGTCTAACTCTTGCATATAATTTAACCCATTTCTATTAATCTGTGTATCGCCACTTGCCTGTGGCTTATCGGCAAACATTTCAACATCTATGTCTGGCAGGGCTACATGGCTTCTCCCAGATTCTGCCTCCTTTCTCCCAGCATTCAGTTTAGTTTTCCCTGCCTACCAAAGTTCTGCCCTATCAACAGGCCAAGGCAGTTTCTTTATTCAGCAGTGGTATTAACAACATACAGAAGGGAATATCACATTGTTCCTCACTGAAGGAACTCAAATAGGACAGGAAACTGGAGGCAGGAACTGATGCAGAGGTCATAGAGAGGCTGCTTACTGGCTTGTTTCTTCTGGTTTATAGAACCCAGCACCACCAGCCCAGAGATGAACACCATACACAATGGGCTGAGCCTCTACCATTGATTACTAGTTGAGAAAATGCCTTACAGCTGGATTTCATGGAGCCATTTCTTCAACTGAAACTGAGGCTTCTTCCTCTCTAGTGAGTCTATAGAGTGTCAAATTTGCACACAAAACTAGCCAGTATATTACCCAAGTCTCACTTATTATGTGTTTTTGTCCCATCATATTGATCAACATAAAATAATTTATTCGTATATTTTTTCAAAGTGCCATCTTCCACAGTCCATAAGACAAGAACCCTCAGTTTTTACAGATTTTAGCATATCCGATGCATCAGATTCAGTGATTGTACTTATTGAGACCTTAGTAAGCAAGAGCAATCACAGCAAATCAAGATAAACTTCTTTCTTTCCAGTGCAGTCACTGGAGGAGAGCATTAGGAGATGCCAAAGAAAAAACTGTGTACAATCAGCCTTGATGTAAAAAATATGCAATTGTGTTGGCATGGGAAGGACTCGAGTAAAATGGATTTAATGATCCTATACCAATTGTTGGGAATGACTTTTTTGAAAGGACATTCTTCATTTCAAAGAATAAAAGCCCCATCTCATCTTGAAAATGATGTCTAAAGCACAGAGGTTATTTCAACACCTGAACTTGAATAAAAAGATTTACAAACAAGTGGCATGATTCTACTCTGACTTGCTTATTTATTCAGGACAAATAAACATCCTATTAGTGTAAACCAAATCTGACAGGCATAGGTAACTAGGCTAAGCCATTTCACTTAAGCAGGTTTTACCATTTGGAAGACCCAAAGCTCGTGATGAAAATTGTCATTTCTCACCTTTACTTTCCATGGAAATCTTGTCTATATTCACCTTCTTGGTTTTCTGAAAAGTTGTTGAGGGTCTAAGTCATGAGCATCTTAGATGAGGTGAACAACATCACAGTGCCTGTCTCAGAAGCAGCCATCTGAGATACTTCATTGGCTTGAAGAGTCAACAGAGCTCAGGTAGGGCATATGAAATATGGAGAAAAATATAAATTTTCCTCGCCATACAGCCATCCAAATACTTACATTGCTTGTTCTGTTTGCCAGCTAAACAAATTTTTAGAGTATCATACCATGTGTGTTTACTGTACTTTCACGTGCAGTATATGATTGTGTTGTGTGACTTTTATGTGGAAAAAATAATGAACAAATGTCTAGTCACCATAAAGAGAGCACAAATGACAGACCAAAGAAATGATTCTACTCAAATCTAGATATATGAGGTTGTTTGAGTATAATGGGTAATTCTTGCACACTTAAAGCAGCAAAGCTCACCTCAACCCATCTCAGCCTGGGTGATTTCTCAGAAGTGAATCTCTGAAGCTCCTTGCCTGATTTAGAGATAGCTCCACTAAGGATTTTCTACTTCCCCAGAATGCATTAGCTGCTTCCATAACCTCTGGAAGGGTCCCTGTGAATCTTGTAACTTTCTGAATCTTATGGGAGGGAATATTTCCATCTGGAGGAATAGCTACATACAAATCTGATCATTTAATAAACCAGGATGAAATCTTTACCTTAGAACGCTACAAACACTGAAATGTCAACTGGGAATAAATAAACATAAACCGTAAAACTCAATTGAGACTTTTAGAGTAAAAGTGAATGAATTTGGCAGTTGGAAATTGTGACCACTATCTGCTATGACTTGGATAGCTGTGCCACAAGGACCCCCAGAACACAAAAGCTTGGTGCCCAGAATACTGATCTGGGGAAATGCTGTAAACCTATAAGTGGATAGAATGTGAAGTTGGTACAGAGACATGTTGGGGGAGATATGTGCTGGTGAGAGAAATGGAATTAGATATAATATGATTATATTATATTAATATATTATATACAGCCAGAAATACACAGAAAAACCTTGTCTCAAAACACCAAAAATTAAAAATAAAGATAAAAGAAATAGAGTTTCAAAAGCTACATAAAGATGGAAAATACAATAAGAATCTGGATACTATATGGTATTGTTTTGTCTTTGAATTGTTTGACTGTTGAAGAAGGAGCACCAGCTACTAAAAAACATTTTATTATAAATGCTGCTAGATTAATCCAACCTATATATTTTGAAAATGCCTTGACTTCAAAATTTAAGTCAAAAGATACATTACTTTGTAGAAGAGGTTTTGCTTTTGTTTCCCCAGGAAATGAGAGGCTGTGGATTCATTCTGAGTTAAGAAAGATAAGGTTTGATAGAGGAAGACCCTCTGAAAAATCTTCAATGGAAGCAGATGATACAGATGATCTACCATTTTAGAGCACCTCTGTTGCAGTTTCTTCTGAGTTCTGCATCCAGGATGGTCTCGTGATTGCTGGCTGAGATGATCCTGCTACACAGAATACTCCAGTTAGGATTTGACCATAAATCTAATTTTCTTTGGGTCCCCATAAGATTATCAGTGCCCCCAATCAGCAGGAAGTAGCCTAGAAAACTATGTCCACATCGCCCCCCCCCCCAAAAAAAATATTGGATTACAGATGTTTGTCTTTGTTTAGTGTGTTGGTTACAAGTTGTTATGAATAATGGTCAGGAAAAATACTAACCAAAGGAGAAATATTCAGGGTCTTATTTTGAGAAAAAAAAGGGGGGTGGGAGGAACTGCTATGGGATAATGCTCTTGTACATTGTAAAGATTTGTCACTTGCATTGGTTTAATAAAACAATGATTGGTTAGTAGCCAGGCAGGAAGTATAGGTGGGGCAACAAGACTAGGAGAGATCTGGGAAGAGAAAGGCAGAGAGATTCAATACAAGCCAGATGCAGAGAAAGCAAGATGAGAATGCCTTACTGACAATGGGTATCAAGCCACATGGCTAAACATAGATAAGAATTATGGGTTAATTTGAGTTATAAGAGCTAGTTAATAATAAGCCTGAGCCAGCGGCCAAACAATGTTGTAATTAATATAGCTTCTGTGTGATTACTTGGCTCTGGGAAGTCAGGAAATGAAAGCAGAGTCTCTCTCTATACTTTCTCTAAAGTGGAAACAACCTAAATGTCCCTCAATAGATAAATGGGTAAGGAAATGGAATGAAATACTATATACAATGAAATGCTATAAAGGAAAATGAAATCATAAAATTTATAGGTAAAGGATGGACGTAGAAAAGAGCATAGTGAGTGAGGTAGTAAACACCACAAGGTCTCTCTCATCTGCAGTTCCTAGCTCCAAAGCCTCAGGTGTGAGTATACAACATGGAGTAACCACAGAAACCAGTATACAGGGACTGTGGTGATTAGAAAGGGAAAGACCCACATAGGCTCATGTATTTGAATGATTGGTCTCCAGTTGGCAGAATTATTTGAAAAGGTTTAAGGGACATAGCCTTGTTAGAGTGGGTGTGGCCTTGTTCAAGAAAGCATGTCACTCGGCTGGGCTTTGACATTTAAACAGCTCATACCAGGCCCAGTCTTGTTCTCTCTCTGCCTGAGACTTTGGATCAGATATGAACTCCCAGCTACTGCTCCAATGCTGTGCCTGCCTGTTTGCTGCTCCCATGATCTCCACCTTGATGGTCATGAACTAACCCTCTGAAAGTGTAAGCAATCTCTTAATGATATGTTTTACTTCATAACTTGCTCCAGTTGCTTCTGAATAGTAATAGATCAATAATGGCAGCAGTAGAATATCATCAATTGAAGAGTTGCTGCAACACCCACAAACCACAATGACCAGCATGGCAAGATTTCGGTAAAGGTACAATAGGCAGCACCGTGGTGGTGGTAACCAAAAACCATATAACTGGTCTTAAGGCCCACTGAACAGGAGGAAAATTATGCCTGGTACTGAAAATGTAGTCAATTTCCCAGCATTTGTGAATTCATAGACATGAGAAAAAGCGTCCCTGCTACCACTTTGCTAGCCCAGCATGATTCACTACTAAATTCTAAGCCCTACTCTTACACCCCCAGAGATGTGTAGCTACCACCCCTCACCAAAGAAGCCTCTCTTTACGGCAGATGGAGACATGCCGGAAAACCAGTTGCAATTCGAGCTTTGTGGTTCCATGAGATCCCACCACAACGTGGCCATCTGGATATGGGCTTCATCTGCGGCTCGGAGAACATCATGGAAGAGGGAGCAGAAAGATTGTGAGACCCAGAACACCAGGAGGCCTCCTTTGAAACAGTCTCTCTTAGAAATGGCTCCATAAATAAGACCAAGACAAGAACTGTAGGCAAGTAGTGACTGCTGGGATGGGGCCCTAATGGGTTGTCCAGTGCAGAGTGGTCAGCCCTGAAATCATATACATGCAGACATCACAAAGGACTCAGCAGGTTGTATTGATATATTTGTGCATATGTATGTGTGTGTATATACATATACCTATGTAACGATGATATTCAAAGAAAATGAGGTTCTCGATTTGAGAGTGGGGGAGCATGGGAGGGGCTTGAGGAGAAAGAGAAAGCGGGAAAGTGATGCAATTCTATTTCAATTAGGAAGCATTTTTTTAAAGCTACTGGCAAAAATAAATAAACTTTTATCCTTTAAGGGCGGGGGCTAAGATAGCTGCCTCAGCTACCACAGCCACAAAGTATTGCTCAAGACATTTTGCTGTCCACTCCTACAAAAAGCTACCAGAATTTGGCTTGGAAAGATGGCTTAGCAGTTGAGAGCATCGGCTGGTCTTCTAGAAGACCTAGGTTCAACTCCCATTACCCCCCACATAGTAGCTCACAACTGCCTGTAACTCCAGTTTCAGTGACTCCAACACTCTCACATGTAATGTACAAACACGCAGGCAAAACACCAATACTAATAAAAAACATAAACATTTTTTAGAAAGTTAGCAGAATTTGCTAGTGTGTCTCTTTACTTGCTTACTTTTATATGAGAGATCTGGGAACCTTTGTTTCTGAACCTATTTCTTCTTTTCCATACTATTTCCCTAGGCTCACAAGTGCTAATAACAAATGACACTCAATGAATCTATGTAAATTGTGCTAATCTTGAGATGCTTTGCTGTGTCCATGTATATTGCACTCAGTGGGGTGGTTAACCCAAACCTCTGTACTTTTTTTCAAACAGAAAATGAGAAAAGAATTGCACTTTAATTTTATTTCAGCAATAAGAAAATTAAATTTATATTAAAAACTTTAATATGCTCTGAAAATCGCAACATTTTTTTTCATAATCTGAAATGACTTTAATGGATTTTTCTCTAGTAGGCCATTATTACAAATCCATTTTATTTTATTGAGGTCAAACTACAGTCCCTTGTCTTTCCCTTGGAGAAGGAAATTGGATAAAAATTAGCTCACTGTGGTTGTATTCCTTTTTATTGCTGCATAAAGAGGAGGGGTAACTAGAGGGCAAACTGATACCTTGCAAAGATCAAGCATTTTATATTAAACTAGAGTTCCTGTTATACAAGAGAAAAATAAGAAAATGGGAAAGACAATCTATAAATAAGAGCCAAAGAACTGTGGAAAGTAGAAGTATTCTCTTTTTTAAAAAAAAAAAAAGTGCAATCAGGTAATGGTGGTGCACACCTTCAATACCAGCACTCAGGAGGCAGAGGCAGGCAGATCTCTGAGTTCAAGGCCAGCTTAGTCTACAAAATGAGTTCCAGGACATCCAGGACCACACAGAGAAACCCTTTCTTGAAAAACAAAAAAGTACATCTCTTATTAGTTATTAGTTAGTAATGTTATTAATCCACCATGAAAGGCACTCAGAGACACGGACACATTTGCCTGTATCTTCCTTAGCTACAATTAGCAATAACCACACACACACACATGGCAGGGGGAGGCAGAAGGAAGAGAGAGAGGGAAGGAGAGAGCAGGAGGCTAATTATAAGTATTATTTTCCTAGGAACTATGTTTGTAACATATAGACATATAAACAAAGCAAAAACACATATAGCACAATTATGCTTAAGATAGTAAAACACATAAAAGTATATGTGTGTTATTAATATGTATATGTACTCACACACGAATAACACCAAAACATGAAACACAGCAAACTTATAGTGGATGTTAGGGTTTCTTGCTCTCAAACTCCATTCTACCTTTCTTAAAGCTGAAAAAACCTAGGAACCTTAAGACTAAATATTTAGATGTCCTTGCATTTAAGATTCTTGATGCAACTTAACCTGTGTCAATTAATTTATGTGACCACCTGAAATTTGAGAAACAAAAATAAACTGAAAGACCGATGGTCCTGCCCCTCACTGGACACTGCAGCAGCAGAGTTGTGTAGGAAAGAGGGCCGTTTATTTGTGCTGGCTGCCCAGAACAAAAATAATCACACAGAAACTGTATTAATTAAATCACTGCTTGGCCCATTAGCTCTAGCTTCTTATTGGCTAACTCTTACATCTTAATTTAACCTATCACCACGAGGTTGTGGCCTACCAGCAAAGTTTCAGCACATCTATCTCCAATGGCGGATCCATGGCATTCCCTGACTCCGCCCTCTTTTCCCAGCATTCAGTCCAGTCCTCCCCACCTACCTAAGTTCTGCCCTATCAACAGGCCAAGGCAGTTTCTTTATTCATTAATGGTAATCACAGAACACAGAGGGGACTCCCACATTAGAGTTGGTCCTGCGCCTCATGGGAGAGCTGCCCCTCATCGTCCCTCTTCCCCACCCCCTTTCTCATCCCCTTTATGATGCACATTGTCCCATAGCAATGGATGCTGCTTTTTAACCAGTGTTCTATCATGATGCATAGTCCATTGATCTGCTACTATAGGAGTTTGAGACAATTTATATGTGCATCTTATTCCTAACTTTCTGATCTTTGGACTACAGCTGTAGGTGCCTTCCCCAGATTCCTGTGTGAAGAGAACGTACTCTTTGCATCTATGCTTGTACTTCCTGTCTGCTTCACACTAATCTCGAGACGACAGTTCGAGGGCACATCCTGGAACTCACACACCAGTGTGAGTGTGAATAGTGTGCCTGGAGACTCGCAGAGACCCATGGATTCCCTGAGTAATCGTTTCCTGTGCTAGATCCCTAATTGGAAGGCATGGGGTGTTTTTGCTCTTACACAAAAACCTGATGGGTTCTGTATACTCTTCTGTATGGTTTCTTCAATGTATCCATTCGTTCTCTGGTGAATCCCCTTGCCATAACTGTGCTGGCTTTTTTAGGTGCGTCCTTACAGATGAAGGCACTTAATGTAATATTCTAAGAATTTCATTGTTCTTCTCAGTAATTGGCTCCCATCCAAAGCTGTTGTAACTTTCATTGTCCAACATACTCTGAGGATATTTGCTTAAGAAATTTTTTCCCCAAAACTTATCATTTTAGGTCTCATGTCATTTGCTATCTTCCTCCTTACATTTCTTTTTTATTCTAATCTTGATGGCACTTTTTGGCTCAAAATACTTAGAAATCAATATTTTGTTATCTCTGATGCAGTTATTTTTATTCCCTCTTTTCTCTTGGGTAAAGGCAAATTTTACAGAAAATTATTCTGCTTTGGGTTTTAAAAAATAGTAATAACAATTCATCAAAAACCATCCACTATGGTTCTTACTCCCTGTGTGGGGAAATGAACCAATAACAAAGCCAGTTGGTGATTCAGAGTTATATCCAGAAATAGCTTTTGTAAGTCTGCATTTCTCTTGTCTACTTGGAATGTAAGGGATTTTTTCCCCACATCTTTACCCCTTTCTTCTGTTCTTAGAAGGACTCCCAGGGGCAAAACCCATTAACACCATGGACCAAGACTCCTACGACAGACAATAGGAAAGAAATTCTATCACCCCAGCCTTAACTCATGACCACAGAGTGGAGGTCCAAGCCTAGCTTGCTACCTCCAGAGCCCAGTCAGGACAACTTCTCCAAGAGTGTATGGAGCAGAAGCAATGATTATGTCCAAAGCATTTATGATAGGTGTCTATATTCTTTTAAACATGGGGGTTTTAACATCCATTTTCTTTGGAAAAACAGTCCCTTGCTCACTCTATGAGATCTTTATTGGAAGTGTCACAGACAATAATATACCATGTCCTGTCTACAAGGTAGTTTCTGGTTTGGGATGGCCAGTCAATTCATTCCTTCATATTCCTCTCTCCTCTCTCTCTCTCTTCCTCTCCTCCTCTCTTCTCTCTCTCTCTCCTCTCGTCTCCTCTCTCCTCGTCTCTCTCTCATCTCTCTCTGCATGCTCTCCCTCCCTACCTTCCTCCCTTCCTATCCCTCCCTCCTTCCTCCTCTCCCTCTCTCTCTTCATTCTAAAATGGAATGGAAAGCCAAAGCCTGAACACAGCATAGCTGGAATGTATTTTGTAGGTACTCTGAACATCTGTCCTCCTTGTATTCCTTCGCATTTCCTGGAGTCCTGTGACTTTGAAGGATATATTTTTCATGTGTATTTACTCCACCCGCTCTTGATTGTGTTTTTGAGGCTTGAACTTTGTTCCTTTTCAACCAGAGGACCCTAAAGGGTCTCTTGATCTAATGCTTCCCCTCTGCCCTATTTCACCAGAGTTGAATCAATTCCACAAGAAGTAAATTTTGAGCTTCCTATCAGTCAACATTCCAGTAAACACAGATGGAGCTTTTTCTGACTGCTGATGGAAGTTCAATTTCTACAAGAGATAACACAATGCAGAGTGAAATTAAAGGAAAGGGCTGGGGGAGGAGACAACCTTAGAATTCTACTGGAGAGAGAATGCACATTTTATCAGGCAAATTAAAGCAGAGTGGGCGCTCCGTACTAGGAAAGGATCGTATCTAAAATAAGAGAAGCTTTGCCCTGCAGACTAGTAGAAATACAATAAACTAGAATCCAGATGAAAAGTAGAAAGTGAAGAGCAAGTGAACTAGAGTGAGGAAACAAAATAGACCAACAGGACAAGATTTTTTTTATTCATAAGCTAAAATAGCAAAGGACAGATACCATTAGAAGTTACCTTTTCTATTCAACTATTGTTTCCAGGTTGCTAATCTACTTTGTAAAGAGAGCCACACAAAATCTTCACCTCTTATAAACAAAAAAAGTATAATAAATGTCCATTAACATTTTTTAAAAAATTTAAATTCTTTTGGGTTTTCTAGACAAGATTTCTCTGTGTAGCCCTAGCTGTCCTGGAATTCACTCCGTGGATGAGGCTGGCCTTGAACCCAGAGATCCACCAGAATCTGCCTTCCAAGTGCTGGGATTAAAGGGGTGCTCCACCATAGACCAGCTAAAATAAAATATTTTTAAAAATTAACTTTTCACAGCCTCCACCTTCCTCCTCAGAGCATTTGTAATTTTATGCTGCACATACCAATGCAAAACCCAAGGAATACATGTGCCAGCTTTTCTTCTCCCTAGTTATGTCTTTTATATTAGATATTATAAGGTAATGATATCATTTACCCCTTCCCTTTCATCTCTCCAAACTCTTATGCCTCTCAGTGTTCTCTTTCAAATGCATTGCTTATTTTTAAAAATGTTGTTACATACATATATGTCTGTAATATGTTTGTATATGGTGTGTATGTATGTTTTGAGGGCTAATCATCTGCTATTGAATAACCAGTCAGCTTTATGTAGCTTAAGCCTTAAGTAGTCACAGCAGATGAAGTAATAACCCAAGTGTAACAAAAATAAGTTCCAGTCAAATTCATGCCTTAGAACAGACATTAGTAAGCTCAACTGCAAACCAAAGTCGATCTACTCCTGCTTTGAAATAAACAACACAGAGAATGATACTTCAGAACACGTGAACATTGTATGAAGTTCATTGCCCATAAAAATGTTTTACTGGAACACAGTCACATCCATTCATTTATTCATTGTCTATAGCTGTCAGTGTCCTGTAAAATCCTAGCTGAATATTTGGAACATGTATCAGGTGGTCTGGAAGTCAAAAATATTTACAATGTATCTATCCCTTTATAGAATGAGTTGGCCAACCCCAGTTTCCCATGATTGCGTCAATCGGTGAATCAAATTTGCTGCAGATAAAGAGACTAGAATAAAACAAGAGCCAAGACGAGACTAGCTCAGTGAGCCATGGGGAAAAGACAGAAGGGAGAAAATCAAATTCGGAGCAGTGGAGAAAGCAAAGTGTTAAGGGTATGAGGCTCAGCTAATGACACTAGCACACCTGATTCTCATACCCATAGATGCACTGGGGACAAATGAAGGTTACCCTTCCTATAAATTATATGAGTTTGACAAACTGTCAAGATACTAGGTGATGATGTATATATAGCCTTCACTAGGTATCATCTTAGAAAGCTCAGAGTCACAATTATCAGCTTCTCTCGGCTTTATAAACACTTATTTTCAGCCATCTTAATCACAGTAATCTCTGAACTTTGTCCTCAGAAGAAACTTCCTTTTCTCTGGCTGGTCAGGACACTTGTAGAGAACCTCTCCCTGATATTTATTGCACATAGCGGCAGGATGGCTACTATGCCATCTTCAATCCTGTATCCAACTATTTACTTCAGATTTCAAAAAAAAATCAAAAACAAAACCACCACTGTTCTCTGTTCCAAACTCTTTCCTGTGACCAAAATTACTGCATATGAAATTGCATAGCTATCAACTGGCACCATCGTGTGTGTACCTTCTCTTCTTTTATAACTAATAATTAAGTCAGGGCATATGTAAGGATATTTTTAACCAGTCTACCAAAAATAATCTTTACAGTCATGTTTTATGGCCTCATAAGCAATAGTCAAACCCCAAATAAAAGTTGCATATACCCTGCCTTGGCATTTTGCTCTGATGGCTTATTGGGGACGTGATTTCAAGGGATGGGTCTCTACTCTGAATGCACCAACATGATATAAGCATCACTGAATTCATTCATTATCCATTCATCCAATTAACAGCGTCTTTACATCATTATTATGATTCAGGAGGTCCGCCTGGCACCAGGAATCCCAGACAGATACGGCTCCTTTTAGTAAAAGGACCAGGTTATTACAGCTTATAATGATGGATAGGATCTAGAAAACAAACATCCAGCACAGATGGGAGGATGTGGGGGAAGAATTCTTCTTAGAATGGCTAAACTGAGAAGCAAAGCCTGAGTAGAAGGCATCCAAGAAAAAGAGGAGGAGGGGGGAAAAAGCATACAGGAGTGGCAGCAAGAAAGAATTGGAAGAATAGCAGACTCTGACCCCTACATGAAGTGTGTGTGTTTTTTTCCCATCACCTCTCTGCCCCCTTCCAAATAGACACTGCCTTGGAGCATGAATTCCGGGGTAACAGCTGGTATTTTGTGCCCCCCCACATACCACCACCAACAACAACACCTGTATTCTTGCTGATTCCAGAAAGCCAAATGAAATTGTAGCAAATGAAACCCCAAGCGGATGTACTCACTGGAACTGGGCTACCCACCATCAGTTGATCTACACATTGTATTCATTGTGGTTTTCTGTGATGGTCTCCTGCAGAGAGAGGATTCTTTGATGACAGGTGGTAGCTACACTTATCTGTGGGTACAAGGTAGGATTTAGAATGTAGGGAGGAATTATGCTGGTCTAGCAAAATGAAGGTAAAACTTCTTTTCTAAGGTCTATGACCTCACTATAGGTCTCTAGTGCCAGGCATGATTTCCATCGTGTTGAGTTGGCCTTGATTTCAATTAGACACCTTTTCATTGACATGCGGGAGTGCCACTTCCTGCACTTTTATGCTTATCTTGCCATACTGATCAATGTCATGGGTCATAGGTGATGCAGGGTAGGACCGTTTTAGGTCAGATCCAGGTTAAGTCATCAGAGTCCTGTGTCCTAAGTGTGTGGTATCTTCAGCAAAAGGGGTCCACCCTCAACCCCTAAGAGGCAATAAAATATGTTTTTGTGGAAATCATTTGGACTACCCTGACTAACCATTTGAAAGATTTCTCATATCTGGCCCCTGGGTCTTTATTAGTCTATGGTTCTTGTGGGGAGCACTGTCTGTGTATATGTGCGTGTTTGTGCGTTTGTGTGTGTGCACATGTATATGCTTATATTTTATGAATAATTGATATGGAAGCAGTGAAAATAATGTAAGAGCAAGAATATCAAGATATATGATATTCTCTTTTAGAAATGACTTCATAAACAAGAACAGAACAAGAAGTGGCAATGGGCATACTAACATGTTAACACAAAGGGGGGATTTTATGGAGTCCAACCCCTAGACAAAGAATTATAGGAAACCAAGAATTAGCCTCTGCTAGGGATGAACTTCTTATTGGTTGTCCAAAGTAAAGTGGTCAGCCAAATATGTATATGTATATGTGTGTGTGTGTGTGTGTGTGTGTGTGTGTATATCCAATATAACCAAAAAAAGTGAAGCTATCACCTTGTCAGTGGAGGTGAATATGGGAGGGGTTTGAGAGAAGACAGCTGGGAGAAACTGAAGGGAGGAAAAGGAGGAAGAAACTTACATAATTCTGTTCCAATTTAAAACATTTGGGGGGGAAAGGTAGAAATAAAGAAACTCCATATGGCTAAAAATCAGTGTAAAGGAGCGTGTGAGGCAAGAGCAAGGACATAGTCTGACAACCTGGGATTTCTGTTGCTCTGGCTTTGACAGCATCCATTTGCCTGAGGGCGCGGTCCAGAAGCACCATTCCTGGTACCTGCTGGCCAGTAATACCTGCCTGTCACTAACTGAAAAGAACAACACATGGCACACCCACGCCTGCCTATGCAGAGGGAAACAAGAAATGGGTTTCACAGCCCCTGTGGGGTGATGTATGTTCCAGAACAGGGGGAGCAAGAAAACAGAGAGGGTAGAGTTATTCTATGATCCATCATCACTGATTGCACTGTAATGATGAGGGGCTTGTCTTCCTTTCTAGGTAAATATTAGTTCAGACGTTTTGATGGGAAGGTGTGCTTTCTCTGTACAATACACAGTCAAGGACTTGGCAGCTGCAGTCTTCCGGAAGATGGAAAGACATAAAAGAGAAGTCAAAGCATTGTGAGTTTGGAACCAGGAGGCAACATTAACAGGAAACTAAGCCAGTTTGCTTAATTGTATTCCTATTTTATATCCGGGGGGGGGGGGGACTCGCTGTACCTAACTTCTTCCCTTCATTATCCACAGCATTTTAATATCCTATTTTCCCCCACTCCAGCCTATGGGACCATGATTTGTATTGTTGTTGAGAGATGTTTTCCATAACATAAGTGGAGGAAAAACACAAGTTGAGAATTCTCAGAGCAAGAATTTTAAAGGAACAGAATAGTTACTGAAAATTAGTTCATGTCCATTGATATCCTGACAAGTTTGATTTAGAAAATTTCAGTGGCCCAGCAGACAGACTTGGTGGATTTTCTCTGGACCTTCTTGGCAGCCACCAGTGAAAGAGTTTATTTCTTGATGGATAGATGAGTCCAGACTTCAGACAGTTAATATGGAAAAGAGCACAATTTCCTCTCTTAGTAGTTTGATGTAAACTGGACATAAGTAATGAGAACAAATGGCCGTACAGCCCAGGAGTGGCATCACGAGCAAAGCCTGCAGAACACACAGGAGACAGAGAGGATTCAGAGGCCCCTTTTCATGCACTACTGACTAGGACCGTGTTGAGCCCCCACAGGACTCAACGGGCTGAATGCAGGAATTGGAAGTTGCCAAAAATGCTAGTTGATCAGGTTTATAAATATGTGTGATCTGTCCTTGTTTCTTGACACAAAATGGACCGACCATATCTTCCATTTGTCTCCTTCTGCTTATATGGCAGCATACTAGGTTTCAGCCACGTTTTTCTAAAACCTAACAGGTAAAAGGAAAACAAAGAAAATGGGAGGAGAAAGATATTACAAAACACTTTATGTGATTTCAGTAGACCAGTTGTATTAAATCAGCTTACTTTTTAAATTTCTCTCTCTCTCTCTCTCTCTCTCTCTCTCTCTCTCTCACACACACACACACACACACACTCTCTCTCTCTCTCTCTCTCTCTCTCTCTCTCTCACACACACACACACACACACACACACACACACTATTTGTGTATGTAGGTGCACATAAGTGGGGGCCAGAGGACAACCTCAGATACTATCTATCTATACCTTGTTTTTGAGACAAGATCCCTATTGGCCTTGTACTCACCAAGTAAGCTAGTCTGGCCAGTGGAATTTAGGGATGTCTCAGCTCCGTGTTCCTGGTGAGATTATAAGCACATACTACCATGCCCATCTTTTTAAGAAATGCTAAGGATTTAAGTTCTCAGAGCTTGCAAGGCAAGTATTTTGTGACTGAGCTCAATCTACTCATTGGCTCATGAAATGAATGATTCCACAGTCTAAACTGGCTTTCATCAGGAGATAAAAAGTTACAGAGATTACAAGTAGGCTATGCACACAAAAACAGACAAGGTCCTAGAATTGCTATTTTTATTGCTATGTTTTATTTATACTAAAATAAAAATAATTTAAACCCTGGGAAAAAGCATCAGGAAAAGTCAGGATTGTAGTAGATAATATTAAGGCATTAATTATTGATTTCAGATTGCAGATGCGGTAGGAATTATCTTTGGCCTGCTGTAATTTGTAATTGTGTTTGTAATTTGCTGTATTTTCCACACAATACTCCTCAGATGTCTCAGATTTTTAAACCATTTTGTTGATTCTTACAAATGGTTAAAGTGTGGCTTTGTTTAGTGTGTATTTCTGTAGATTAAAAGGCTAGTTTAGCCTGATGGTTTACAGCTTTTTACCCTTTATGTACATTTCTCATTTCACCCTTCCAATACTGCTGTGAGACATTTTTCCTTCCGCTTACAGATACAAAGGAGATAACCAGTGGAATTCAAAAGCTAGCCCACTGCCACACATGCAGAGGAACATGACAGAATCAATATACAAACCCATTTCTTCTAGCTCTCTAACTTTTTCAATAAATGAAACAAGGTATCAGTGCAGTCGGTAATCAAATTATCACCAATTCTTACTTAGAAGAATGAAACTGATTATGTCGCTACACTGTCATATTCTGAGTTAGAACTCTAAGGTCCGCAGAGAATGGCATGCTGCCAACTACATATGCAGTTACACCCATGGTTTAGGATCTGGATGCTAATTATTGTTCTTTCTTTCTGAAACGTAAATACAGCAATTTATCCATGCCTTTCCCCTAAGATGGATGGAAGCCCTCTGAAGCCAGGAGCCAAGATAAATTTTATGCCTCTAAATTGTCACTGTTAGATACGTTGTCACAGAGATGCAAAACTTGCTGATACCATCCTGAAGGACTAGTTTGTCATGTTATTAACGAACTCATTTAAAAACAACCCAGTCCATGTACTGGAGAAAATGGGAAGACTGATATAAATTGAGATGCTGTGTTCATGCATGATACTGTAGCAAGTCATTCTGAAGGTGGTATTTGCATGTGAACTTTGTAGCTCATGGTTTTACCTTCTTAAAAACTATGCTCTTGGCCAGGCAATGCTGGTGCATGCCTTTAAACCCAAAATCAGGAGGCAGAGGCAGGTGAATCTCTGTGAGATGGAAACCAGCTTGGTCTACAGATCTAATGCACGAAACAATCCCACACCAATTTGGATTCAAAGGGGTATTTATTTTAGGGGAAAATCTTACAGAACACCGACAGCCAGGAAAGGAGTCTAGTCACGGGAGCAAGAGAGCAAACAGAGGCCGGGCGGTGGTGGCACATGCCTTTAATCCCAGCACTCGGGAGGCAGAGGCAGGCAGATCTCTGAGTTCGAGGCCAGCCTGGTCTACAAGAGCTAGTTCCAGGACAGGCTCTAGAAACTACAGGGAAACCCTGTCTCGAAAAACCAAAAAAAAAAAAAAAAAAGAACAAGCAGAGGACTGTCGCTCTTTTTTACGGAGAAATAGACCACGCCCCGTGGGCTAATATCTCGGCGGCTATTGGCTGAAGGAGCTAAAGGCACTCCCGCAGCATAGATCTAGTTTCAGGGCAGCCAGGACTACACAAAGAAAAAGGAAAACTAGTAACAACAACAACAACAACAATAATAGTAATAATAAAAGCAAAAAACACTATTGATTTATCATTTCTGCTCCCTCTGTATTTATCTCACTCTGATCTTTTCAGTCACCATTTAAACATGCACATAATACCAATATGTTCAAATGCACACCCACATTCTCCTCCAGATCCTTGGCTTGTTCGGACTGGAAGGGTTGTTTGCACTTGCTCCCTTCTCCTTCTACTCCTTGGTACACTCCAGTCTGCTTTCATCTCACAGATTTCACTGAAGTTAAAAGTGATCCCGATCTCCTCTGAGCTTTCTGTCATCAACATTTGGCATGATTCCTCTTCAACCGTGTCTCCCCTGACTCTAACAGCACACATTCTCTGCCCTCCCTTTTGTCCTTAGCCAGGCAGTGCAGTCTCATTCATCTTTAAAGATACAACCTCCTGCGTCGTTCTGCATCCTCCTGCATCCTTCTGCATCCTCCTGCATCTTTCTGCATCCTTCTGTATCCTTCTGCATCCTCCTGCATCCTTCTACATCCTCCTGCATCTTTCTGCATCCTTCTGCATCCTTCTGCACCCTCCTGCATCTCATTTCTCTGCATCCTCCTGCATCTTTGTGCACCCTCCTGCATCTTTCTGCATCCTCCTGCATCCTCCTGCATCCTTCTGCATCCTCCTGCACCCTTCTGTTCCCTCTTATCAACGGTGATTCTCAAACTCAAATGTGCATCAAAAATACCTGAAGGCCAACCACTGGGCATGATGCTGAGCCCCATTTCAGAGTTTTATATGCAGTGGGATGTTTTGGCCCTCTGTCAGATTTCCAGATGGTTATTACACTGTTGGCCCAAGGGCTAAACCTGAAGAACCACACCATTAAACATTATAACTCCTTCAGGCTCAGGTTTAGCTCCCTTCCCCTTTCACTTTCTCCTCCAGCTGGGGACTTCTTGGACATGCCCACTTTCAGTTATCCACTTGATA
The DNA here is from genome assembly GCF_903992535.2 of Arvicola amphibius. Classification (NCBI taxonomy): domain Eukaryota; kingdom Metazoa; phylum Chordata; class Mammalia; order Rodentia; family Cricetidae; genus Arvicola; species Arvicola amphibius. The sequence continues at coordinate 23,703,706 of NC_052063.2, forward strand.
TCAAGTGCACAAACTTACATTTCTATTATGCACCTCTTATCTTAGATCCAGAACCAAATGGAGTGAAGTCTCTACTTGCATTTACACGAATTACCCAAAACTCTAAGTATGTCTTCAGATGAACTGTCAAGCTCATTTCTTTACCAGGATTCCCTCCCAAATAAATCAAAGTCTTGTCTATTATATTGTGGAGTCACCCTCTTACTATGTATAAAACTTGGGTATTTCTTCTTCCTGTACCCCCTAAGCATCTCTCCACAAATCCCTGCCTCTCTGTGTATTTCATACAATACTCGTGATGGAGATGAAAGGAACCCCAGTTGTCATCGAAGAGGCAGCGTTGATGGCTGGAATGAGACTGGAAGGAAGCATGAAGACCCCTGCTGGATGGAAACTGACTTCAAAAAATTCAAGTACAGTAGGTGCCAAACACGGGCCAGCAAAGATTGTAACGAGCAATCAGAAACAAGCAAACACAAAGTGTTCCGTGGCATCTTCAAAAACTGGGTACCTCCCTCCCTGCCGCCACCAATGCAGGAAGCAAAAGAGACCACTGACAGTATTGCAAATGCTTTTAGTAGGATCCCTGTCTTCACCAGAAGTAACAACTCTCTCTGGAGGGGTCTTTGGTTTAGGTTTTATTTGCACATGCACGCATACACACAAGCGGGCCCTAAGTGGCTCTATATAACATAGTATGCAAGCTCTTGCTCATCGGACTTCTGGGATCTGTAGTTAGAGAAGAAAGAAAGCGAAGACTGACTTTGGAACTGGTAACAGCCTCCTCGGAATCTTGCCACCCCTGAAGCTTCTGTCGCAGGCAGGGAACTCATCTGTTGCCCATTGCTTCAGCCCCCAGGGCTGTACCCGCAACTGCAGACACCAGACTCTCGCCCACACTAGCCGCCGGGACTATGCTGTAGCTGAAAAACAGAATTCATTCTTGCCGGAGGACTAACCTGTTCCCTGACTTCCAAGATTCGCAACTCCTGAGACCTGCAGTTCTGGCCCCCTAGCCCCTCGGGAGCTGCAATACTTCAACATGAAAGACTTCTAACATTGTCACCTGGCTCTTGGCTAGCATGCCACTCTGCCAGGAGCTAGGTCTTCTCTCATTGTTTGATGGGGCTGTCACTCCACGCATAGCAACCTGCTTTCCCATTGGACTGTCAGCCCTGTGTTCACAAGGTTCTCCTTTCTTTGATCACCTCTCTTTGCCTGCCCAGTTAGTTCTTGGAGAGAGCAAGATAAAAATCTATTTGGAGAGAAGAAAACCAACCACTTCATTTGTCCAAATTACCATACACCCCCCCCCCCCCCCCCGTGCCTCTGGCCACAGAAATCTTGTCTTCTTCCCAAGCTGTCCTTCATACTTAGCCTGGAAGCATCATTTCGCAAGACTTGTGATACTCCTCTCCCTGAATGTCACTGGTTTTTCATTATTGACAGAAAAAGAAAGAAAGAAAGAAAAATCTTTGTGGCCTGCCTGGTTTAGTGCAGCGGTTCTCAACTTTCCTAATGCTGTGACCCGTTCAGACAGCTTTGTTGCTGCTTCATGTCATTTTGCTACTGTTATGAATCACAATGTAAATATTTGATAGGTAGGATATCTCATATGTGATGCCTGTGACAGAGTCATTCAACTCCCAGGGGGTTATGCCCAACAGGTTGAGAACCACTGCTCTATCAGCTGCCTACCCAACTCTGTCTCAGTTCATGGCTTACTCCCTCTGACTCTCCTGGCTGTCTTAGTCTCTTGACATGTATTTTCCCCCTTGCATGCCTCATTCTATAAGTCCTAACAATGCCTCATATCCCCTTAACTCCCTTCCTGGTCTGAGTATTTCCTCAGACAAATATTTTTCCAGCACTAGACTCTTTTGCTCCCAAGCGATTTTCCTAGTTTGCAGATACACGTTATGTGGATGGCTCGTTAAACCCCACTCCCTATAGTCTTTAAACTCCATGAGGTAAAGATAGAGTTTGTAGTTTCTCGCAAGGGCCCCTCCAGGGTGTAAGCAACATTGACATAAAGGAGGGCTTTGCTAAATATATGTTGAATGAATAAATAAGATTGACTGTTTGCTTTTTAAACAAGGAGTGTATCTCTGGTTTCATAGAGAGCTTCATTGTGAGCCTTGGGGGGGGGGGGGGCTCCACTTCAGCCTCAGAATTTCATTAGCACATATCAGCATCTTGGTTATGTTATGCAAAAGCTACTAAGTGTGCATCCCTGAAGTCTGTATTTCCCTTAGACCCTCCTAGGAAACGTGAGTGTGTGCGTGCACACAGGCTGTGGATATTGAATATTAGCTGACCTCCTCCTGTGTTGCTCAAAAGGCAAGTTGTGATCTGCCACCGCTTTAATTTTCTTACTAATATTGTATCATGACTTCTGAATCCTCGACGGGTTTAGAGCAGTTGTTAGGGAATATAGGAAGTAAAATTTGATTGTGCCTGGGAAATTGGCTTGCATATGAGACAAATAGCTTTGGTTTCTTTTCCCCATTTACTGTAGTGCAATTATCTGAAATCCAAACCTCACTGGGTTGTGAGAAACTGCAGCAGCTTTAATTGATGCTTTTGCCACTGCTCCTATTGATTATTGCAAATGTCTGCACGTCTCTCTGAATGTTGCTTCGGAGGGTTCTGGATACTTCAAAGAACTCCACTGTTACTGCAAAAGAGAGCTCATTACGGCTCTTATGAAAAATGACCCTCTGCCCCTCTTTTTCCAGATTTTACAAGAGCAGGTCCCATACTGGTTTCAGATTCCATCCCTGCACCCTGACTGGAGAATTTCTGCCTTCCTACAATGTACCTCTGTGTTTCTAAATATCAACTTATGTTCCATTTGTAGCCATATTGTTTAGGGGACACTTATAAGATCCCTGTGTGTATGAGCTTTCAAATGCCATCTTATAGTTTGCTAAGTGGTATCATCAATTACAAAGAAAATCTCCGAGAAGTTTTGGCTTTGTGTTTTGAAAAGGCAAAATGTGACACTGTTTTAAGAAAACTCTTCCTTGATTGGCTGCTGATGGAGGAAAGTCAGTTTGGAGATTTGGCTCTTGCAAGGTTATCCATGTTCCAGTAGATAGTCCTACACCCATGAACATACAGAGAGCACTAATGTGACTCAATGGATTCTCTTTGACATGAAATTGAGAGGGGAAAGTAGTGACAGCAGAGGGAAGGGATTAAAAGAGAAGGATGGGAGAATAGATGTTTAAAACATGTTATAAGCATGTACAAAGTTCTCAAACAATAATAAATAAAACAATATACATTGCAGTTTGAAAAAAAAAAAGAAATTTCTTCCTTAAAAAAAAAAGTCAGTGTCCTGACTTGTTTAAGGGGAATGTATGTGAACTATAAAATGCGTAATTTAAATTTTCAGGTCACTTGAATGGTTACCCTTTCCGTCTAATTAGGACCCATAGGTTGTGGAATTCCTAAAGCAAATCCATTAACACTTATGCACCGACCCCCAAGATGTGATTGTTACACACTTGATGGAGACTAATGACATACAACAGTCATGATGTCAATGGTAGCATGTGCATCGTTACTGTAAGAATGGCAGGGAAGGAGAAGAAACATTTACATATGTGTTCCCCCCTCCTTTCAGTAGAGCAGTGGCAGTGGCAGAGAAAGCTCCAGTGCCCTTCTACAGTGGCAGAGAAAGGACCCTACGGTATCAAGGTCTTCTTTGTAATGATGTCTGTTTGGAAACGCAGCCACTGGTGCGCGTGGCGGGGGAGGGCTCACCTCCTTTGTGTGTGGGCGAGGATGTATGTCGGCATAGATTCTGTGTTCATCAGTAACAGCTTCATCTTTGGCTAGGCTAGGTGATGAGAGATCTCTGGGGGCGGGGAGAAGTGATTGCAGTTACTCCCCAGTGTTCCCAAGGGTCAGGTAAGGTGACAACATGCTGTAGGATGTGGCGAGGAAGATGGTATTGAATGAATGGCTAGGAAGTCTTTCCCAGGAAACAGGATGGCTTCAATGACAGTCAGCTGTTAGAACCAAGACAGATTATAGCAGAATAATAGGAGGAGGGACAACTTTTTGGCCACTCAGAGGTACGAGTAAGAAGTAAGTCAGTTTCTCTCTCTCTCTCTCTCTCTCTCTCTCTCTCTCTCCACACGCACACCTTCCTCTTACTCTCTTTTTCCGACTTATTAGAATTTAATCATTATTTATTCTTATCATCTTTAAATTGGCAAATAAAATTTAGTGACTGTGAAGCTGCAACCACCAGTTGGTTGAATTTTTAACAAATGTTTTCACATTATATAAACAGTCCGTTCCTCTTTAAGAGAAGAAGCTATTTCTTTAAAGCCTTCTACTGGTCTTGCACCTATTTAGGAACGGCTCTGAGAACCTGTGACACAGTCTTTTGAATATTGTCCAGAGTGGCCAGTCTGCACTGACTCAATGTCTATCTATAATGGAAAGATGGTGATCAAAGAAGTCATTCAGAGCCAGGTTCAATGACTAAAACAAACTCCTAAATTGGAACAAGGCTTCAGACTGGCATTTGGTTCTACACTTAGGGGTCTGTTTTTCTCTGTCAGCTTGCTGGCTGACCCCTCCCACCCACCTCCCACTGGTGTGTGTGGCTCTTATCCAGTAACACTCCTCTGCCTATCCCTGGACTTTCAAGTTCAGGGGGACTCTCCGTTCTCTCACCTCTGCCCTACTCCAAACTTCCAGACCTTGGCTATACAATTGGCTATTACCTCCAGGTGTTTGAATTGGGTGCTGAAAATGCTTTCTCCGGTGTGTGATAGGACTCTGGCTGCAGTGTAAGCAGAGGCTGCTTGTTTGTTTCCCGGATGCCCCGACCCAAAATCATCACACAGAAACTGCATTGCTTAAAACACTGCCTGGCCTATTAGCTCAGGATTCTTATTAACTAACTCTTACATCTTAAATTAACCCATTTTTACTATTTTATATTTTACCTCGAGGCTTGTGGTTTACCAGTAAGGTTCTGGCTCGCATCTTTCTCCTTTGATGGCTACATGGCTTCTCTTTGACTCCACCTACTCTCTCCATATATCTCTTTCAGTCTGACTATATTCTGCCCTGCTATAGGCAAAAGCAGCCTTATTCATTAACCAATAAAAGCAACACATATACAGAAGGACATCTCACATCACTGAAGGACTCCGAAGGATCAAAGGACTCTAACCAGTATAAAAAGTTCCTACCTTTTATTGAATTTTTTTTTTTTCGAGACAGGGTTTCCCTGTAGTTTCTAGAGCCTGTCCTGGAACTAGCTCTTGTAGACCAGGCTGGCCTCGAACTCAGAGATCCACCTGTCTCTGCCTCCCGAGTGCTGGGATTAAAGGCGTGCGCCACCACCACCCAGCCTCATTTATTAAATTTTTCATTAACAATTTTATACATGTATATAACACACTCCATTTACATTCCCTGCCTGCCTTCTTTAATCTCCCTCACACCCTGTTGTGTAAGTTTCTTCCTCCCATTCACGTCTTTTTGCTTTGTTTCGTGACCCACCAGTTTAACAGAGCAGTCTGTGGAAATGTGTGTCTTCTAGGACCACAGGCACATGCTGCCACACCCAGCATTTTATGCGGGCACTGAGGCTCTGAATGTAGACAGTACCACTTGAGTGTTAGGCATTTGCCTGCTGCGCCATCTCCTCAGCCAGACATTTAATGTAAAATTTTTAATAGCTCCTTCATTATAACCCATGTTTAACTGTTGCTGCTTATTTGAAAATGTCCCCTCAGACGTGGGGATCTAAACAGGGTGAAGACATAACACTTAGTATGTCTTTGTAGGATCTTTTCATCTTAACCTGCATTCTCATTTCACATACCATAATATGTAGAAGTACATAATTATCAGAAATTAACATTTACAGACAAATTATAAAGGAAAGTTTACTCTGTTACATTGAAGTAGAATTTCATGGCTGGATTGAGCATACAGTTCTCATAAAAAGCATGTTGCCATGAAGGGAATAAAGGAATAAGCTCTACAAGCTCCTAAATGCAGAGGCAACAGGTGCCTCGGGCCTTGATTTTTTTTCATGGTTTATTTTTTTATATTTAAAAATTTCCATCTCCTTCCCTCCTCCTCCCCCTTCCCTCCCCTCCCCTCCCCTCCACCCATACCCCCCTCCCTCTCCAGGCCAAGGAGCCATCAGGGTTCCCTACTTTATGTTAAGACCAAGGTCCTCCCAACTCCCCCCCAGGTCCAGGAAGGTGATCGACCAAGCTGAGAAGGCTCCCAGAGAGCCAGTCCATGCAGAAGAATCAAAGCCCAGTGCGACGGGGGAGGCTGACTGAAAAGCCAAGGACATCGGGCCTTGATTCTGATGGACCTCATATTTTAGCTTCTTCCTTTCCAATTTCAATCTATAAAATACGAATACCATTTTAGAATAAATTTAGTGTTTATAACAATATTTGTAAACATCTGCCTCTTACCTTCCAATATGAGCTTGCAAAAGTAGTTTATCCTAATACAGTCAGCTCTTGATTACATTATCTCCCGTTCCTTTATGCCGCACTTCGGGACCCCCTGCAACCTTCACAGTGTAGCAGGGATCAGTCGGCAATGTTGGTTCACACTCTGAGAATCTGACCCCAGGAATCTGGATGCTTATTTTAGACATATTTAAATACAGCACAATCTGATTGGAACTATTCTTGGGATGATTTTCTTAATATTGCATGCACAACAAAGCATACCTGGGGTTTAAAAGAAAATGGCCTCCAAAGGGAATGGCTCTATTAGGAAGTGTGGCCTTGTTGGAGAAAGGATGTTGCTGTGGAGTCGGGCTTTGAGGACTCATATATGCTCAAGGCATGCCCAGTTTCTCAGACCACTTCCTACTCCCTGTGAATCGAGGTGTAGGAACTCTCGGCTCTTTCTCCAGCTCCATGTCTACCTGCATTCTGGCTTGCTTCCTACCATTACAGTAATGGATTAAATCTTTGAGCTGTAAGAAATCCACCCCAATTAAATATTTTCCTTTATATGAGCTGCCATGGTCATAGTGTCTCCTCACAGCAATAATAACCCTACCTAAGAACAGAGTAAGCTAGATAAAGTTCAGATGTGAATGCATCAAAATTCCTTGTAAAGTACTGACAACACCTGCCATAAAGATAGGTCCTATAGTCTGACTGAGATAAACAAGTTTATGAGAAGGGTCTGGAGGAGGGTCCAGTGCTGGCTCTGGTCACACAGATTATGCAAAGGTCACCAGGCTAGAAAGCACATCTGCTCCAGCTTTATGGGTAGAGAACAGGTTTTATATCCTCCCCTTGAAGGAACAACCTTGTGTCTTTAACATTCCAGTCCCCCTAGTACATGTCCATGATCACAGAGACTTACATGTTCCCTACACTGCATAAATCTGGAAGTCCATACACTCAATATATTGTATAACAAAGAACATTTCACATAAAATTGGTGGATATTTTCTAAAACAGTATCCAGTGAGAACAATATCTTTTAATTTCTATAAAATCACAATAAAACCCTAACTTCTTGCCTGGTATAGGACCTAACTATAATCTAACTAGCAAGGTAGATGAGGTAAGAGGATTGATAAATTAAGGACAGAATGGAGTACATAAAGGGTTTAAGTCAAGCCTGGGCTACCTAGAAAGTAAGTTCACTAAAGAGAGAAAGATGGGGGGAGGAGGAGGAGGAGGAGGAAGAGAAGGAAGAGGAGGTGAGAGAGGAGGAGGAGGTGAGAGAGGAGGAGGTGAAGGAGGAGGAGGAAAGTAAGGAAAATCCTATTTAACTGCCATCAATTTTTATGTTTTAATTATCTGCCCTTAAACTACACGTTTACCCCTCCCTTGCCTTCCTTTAGCTCCAGTTCGCGTTGTCCTTCTCCAGGGTCGATCTTCAACCTAAGTTTTTCCACTGTATTCAGATTCCATTGTAGCAACACAAGTAAACATAACATAGGCGCATAGCTCTATCTTCTTAAGATGAATTCCATCTTGGCTTTTACAGACTCAAACCCTTTGCCAGAGTTCCATGCACAATTGCACCTATGACAACAGTATCTATATTTCAGGTTTGAAAATATCCATGCCTGTTATCTGTGTTTGACATTTATTTTCCCTAATAATATACCTATAATATAGGTATTTATTCAAATATATACATAATATATTTATATGTATATTTATATAGAGATAAGAATTTATTTAAATATTTAAATAGCTACATAATATATTTACCTTGAATATTATATAAACATAGCTATATTTCATATAAATTTGTGTCTGTGTATATATGGTGTGAAATATATATGTGTGTATAAATGGTGTGATATGTGTGTGTATAAACAGTGTGATATATATGTGTGTATAAATGGTATGATATATAAATAAATACATTAAAATTTATATAGTTATTTAAAGTATATATATTTATGTAAATATATTACATGTTTATTTAAAGTGTGTGTGTATGTGTGTATACATATATAGTGTGTGTATATATATATAACATTTTTCCCTTTCATGCTGGGTATTAAATCCAGAACATTGAACATTCTAGGAAAGTGTTCTACCACTGAGCTGTGCTCATATCCCGCCCTTATTGTTTGACAGATAAGATAATATAGCATCATTATCCCAACTCTTACAGATATGTTGTATGTATGTGCAAGTACATGTAAACACACACACATAAAGTCATACTGTAAGTCTGAGCCCATTACACACAAAACAAAGCAGTTAAAATTGCGACTGTAACACCTTTAGAAGAAATATATATAAGAGTAACATTCTGATCACTTTTTAAATAGTAAACCTTTAAGACATAGCGAGAATTCAATTTACTTGCTCTCTCAATGAGTTCTCTTGAAAATTCTTTTCAGCGTGTGTTTTAGTTTAAATGGGAGACTGATTTTTCAAAGAACTCTCAGGGCAATTTCTTCCATATACAAAGGGAAGAAAGAATACAAAAAGGAAAGAAGAAGAAACCCTCTGTCTTTCATCCTGTGACTAATGATCTGCGAGATTGCTTATACACTTCAAGCTTTGTAAGTTTCTTCTAAAAGAAGGCTCCACCAGACCTCAGCATTGTTCGCAGATAGATAATGAATTCTACAGATTATTGAGAACAGCTGGCCAACTGTGGCTTCCCCACCTGAGGCCTCAGCAGGTTGCTAGGCCAGGACAGCTGGGAAAAGCCAGTCAAGACTCACATTGAAGAATTAGAGAAATGAATGGCCTGGTTCCCAGGGCATGTACTCCGATGCTTCCCAGAAATAAATGCAATTTATTCTTACAGTTTTATTGTTGTTGATTTGAAAACCCTGGTCTAATTTGCTCCTTTCCAGGGCCCTTTCAATTAATATAGACAAAAGAAGGTAAGCCACTGTGGGCAATGGCATATATATATATATATATATATATATATATATGTATATATATATATGTATATATACATATATATATATATTCTTTTTCATTAGTCCAATTATTTATTAGACATCTAACATTAAAAATGTAATACTGAAATTTAAAGGCCTAATATACCAGAAGATACAGAGGTTAAAAGATACTGATGGAATAGTCTGTGTAACAACTTATAGAATACAATAAAAATAAAAAGCAATTGAGAGATCTTTTACTAGCAATTAAGTTTGACTTCTTCTAGACAATTAATCATGTTATTCAGAAAGGTTATAGATTATTAGTTTCCTACCACTCCTAATCAAGATTTTGGCCCCCATCTCAGGTCACCTGGTAAGGCTGGGGATTCAGCGCAGAATCCAGCCCCAGATACCCAGTCACCACACAGCTCTTATTGCCCTCTCCAGCAATTCTCATTTATATAATACCCATGGTCAACATAGCAGGCCACCTGGTCCCTCGCTGTCTGTGCCTCTTTCCCCCTTCGTATCTTATTATCCTCCTTTTATCTCTCCGAGAGAACACACAGTACCTGGTTTACAGGCTCTGTGACTCAACCTCCTGAGAAAGAGACTATTCTACATTATCTGAATGCATCTTTGCTCCTCAACTCCCACACCTCACCCCCCTTTCCTTTCCTTTCTTCCATATTCATCCTTCCTTGACTTCCTCCTTGACATCGCCTTCCTTGACTTCCTCCTCAGCATACTACGAATACTGCTCACTAAACACAGTAGGGTTTCTTTCTCTTTATTTTTTCCACTCTTACCCACAGTAATTAATGTACTAGTCCACTAGTACAGGCTCCTGAAACAAACGTGACTAATGACTGTTTAGTAACCTACTGACACTGTTTCTGTGGAGGGCTGACTGCTGGACAGTGTCAACAGTCTCAGACAGTACTTAAGTCATGGTAGTGGTCTGGGAATATGACCTAGTGTCCTGAAAAACAGCATAAGAGAAAAAAATGTAACTTGAACCCCGACACAATGTATCTGTCCTGAAAACTACAAACACCTCTTCTAAAAATAGAAAAGTTAATGGGACTAAAAGACAACAGCAAAAATCTAATGGTTTCTTCCCAGAGAGGTAGCTCCTAGGACAAAGCCAATAATGCGATAAAAAAGACAACTTGTCTCCTCCAAAAGTTATCAGCTCCACAGTAACAGCCCCCAATGAAAATGACCTAGATAAAACTCCAGAAAGAACAATGAAAGTTTTTTTTTTCAAACAAACCAAAAGGGACACACATATATTCTAAGGGAGCATCAATAGCTACATGCGTTAAGATGGTCAATTTGTGCTATGAAAATAAAACTTAATAAAGAGATAGGAATACAGAAGTGAAAAGCACGCCAAAGTGATGACAGAAATGAGAAATGAAATATGTCAAATAAACATTTAACTGGAGAAAGCCTCACCAACACGATGGATCAAGTAGAGGATAAAATCTCAGAGCTTGGAGACAAGGTAGAGGAATTGGATTGTTCAGCCAAGGTCAATAATAAGTTTCAAAGGAACATATGAGTGGTACATTCAAAATCTCTAGGAACATGTACAAAGGCAAAATTCATGAATTATGAAAACATAAGAACGATTCATGCCAAAGGAATAGGAAATATTTTCAATAAAATAACAAGCAAATTGATCAAATATGGGGGAGGGAGCATTGCCAAGAGGCTCACAGGACACCAAGCAGGACCAGAAATGAGCACAGCTAAAACACCAAATAAATAAAACAAAGAAGGCCCATTGCGTATTGCAAACTTCAATGGAAAAGCACTAAGTCACTGAGAAAGGTAAGCCCCATCAGAGTAACTCTCGATTTCCAGTGAAAACCTTAAAAGTCAGAAGGACTTAGAGAGATATATTTTAAATTCTGAAAGATCACAGCTGTCAGCCCAGCATAATATACCAGGGAAGATTATCAATCATAATTGAAGGACAAAAAAAAAATCTACGACAAAAGCAGACTGAAAGAATTTACGACTAACAAGCCAACCTATAGAGGGCAGTGGAAAGATTGCTTTAGATAAACACACACAAGAGGGTACAGGGAGACACGTACAAGACCGAGGCAACTGTGAGACAGAAGCACAAGGAAACACACCTATTAAATTATTGGGATCAACAAAAAACAAACAGCTTTCAATAATAACTCTGAACTGAATATGGACCATCTCAATTCCTGGACCAAAAGACACAGATAAATGGATTGAATTAGAAAAGAAGATAAGCCTTTTGTTGCCTCCAAGAAACATCCCTGGTCATCAAACATAGGCACTATCTTAGTGTGAAGTAATGGAAAAGGGGTCTTTGGAGCAAATGGGATCCAAGGCAAAGGAGCATTGCTACTCTATAGTCTGAAAATATAAACATAGACTACAAACTGAATCTAGTCAGGAGAAGAAAGAGCCACATCATATGATGAAAGAAATGATCCATCAAGAGGAAATTGCAATTCTAAATATATACATACCAAGCACAAATTTACCCAATTTAAAACAAAAAAAAATATATTACTAAGATATAAAGACACAAATTAATGTCAACACAGGAACAGTCTGTGATTTCATTACTCCACTCTCTCTACTGGACAGATTAACCAGTGTTCCATGTTACATCCCCACAAAATAAACAAACACTGTAATTAAATGACACCATCGATCAAATATAGCCTTGATTTTACAGGAGCACAATATGCCTGGAAGGTCAACACTGCAGCATGCAAGGCCCCACACTGGGTAAGACCATAGATGTCTTTTCTTCCCTGATGTTCTACATAGCATTTTCTGGCACTATAAAATTTAGCCAGAAGATGAAGGTTTCTACTTGGTCTGAGATTGGTTTTTCTATACCCTGCTGCCAAACTGTGTGACATCTTCAAAAATGGGGTCTTGCAGTATAGTCATGGTGTGAAACCGAGGGCAATGGCAATAGCTTGTGTCATTTTTGAAGACTTCTGGAATCTCTGTGACCCATAACTAACAGGATGTATCCCATATCTCGTACTGTAGTTTTTATTTAACAACCATTGTCATCTGGGAGTGACCCAGTCTACCTGTGCCTACATGGTAATTCCATTCTATTTTTTTTAGAGTTGGACTTTGGGTCAAGGTTGAGGAAGAATGCTTTCAAACGCTGCCCTCTGGACAAGACATGCTATCAAAATGATGGCTGCCGTGGTTACCTTCACAAAACCTATACAAGATTAAATGAGCCAAATTGTCAGCATGGATGGAGCAGATGCTCTCCAGATCACATCCTTTGCTGAGAAGCAGTGGGTGGTTGCCAGGGTAGGAGGAATCATTCTGTTCTGGGGATGTGGCTACTTTTAGGTTTCCCAGGTTTCAGTGGATAACTCAGTATCCGTGAATATATGGGCAACACTAGCTGGACTGGAGGGATTGTATGTTTTTAAGACATGAAACTGAAAGAGAAGAATATTGGGCAATGTGGGGGCTTAGATGGGAGATATGGGGTTGGATATGATAATATTTTATTGTATACTGCTGTGGGACAATGGTCTTTTATTCTGTCACTTGTATTATTTTTAAGAAAATGCTGATTGGCCTGTAGCCAGGCAGGAAGTATAGGTGGGACAACCAGGCAGGAAGTAGAGGTGGGGCAACGAGAATTCTGAAAAGAGGGAAATTTAAGTCCCAGTCATGACCCAGCTGCAGAGGAAGCAAGATGTGATTACCTCGCCAAAAAAGGTACCAAGCCACATGGCCAATTCAGACAAGAATTATGGGCTAATGTAAATTATAAGAAATAGTAAATAAGAAGCCTGAGCTAATGGGTCAATCAGTTTATAACTAATGAAGACCTCTGCGTGATTTCTTTGGGATGTAATGACTGCAGGAACCAGGCAGGACAGAAAACTCAGACAACAGTATACTATATGGAATTCTCAAAAATTAAGAAAAAATGTTTTAAGTGTAAAGTGTCATTATCAGAGAAACTCAAATTAAAAGTACTTTGAGATTTTGTCTTACAGGTTGTCAGAATAGCTGTTATCAATTAAAAAATGGCAACAACTGGCAAGGACTTGGTGACAACCAAACTAAGAATATATTGAAAAATGCATAGAAGCATATTATGTTATTTCATGATCTTATTTTAAATGTAATCAGGAATAGAAATGTTTGAACAGAGGCATACCATCCATGAATGGAAATTGTTCCTAATAGAAGCCATTGGTTGTTAAAAGAAAATCCCAGTGTCAGGCATGAGAAACCTCCCAATGAGTTGCTCACCAGAGAGTTCCTATAGTTTTTCAAATTAATGCAAGCAGTTGTCATTGCTCTTGGTTGATCATCAAAACTTGATGGTAAGGGCCTACTGCTGTGGGCACTGTACACTTTTGTCATGGGACATGGAGAATTCAAGCTAAAGCTGAGTGAGAAGCTTCTACCCAGAGAGTGTCCTGCAGGATCCCAGAAGGAAAGAATCATCAGCAGTTGTACACGGCTGTACAAAGCATACACGCTAGCATGGTGGTTCTCAACCTGTGGGTCACAACCCCTACAGGGTCACATATCAGATATCCTACACATCAGATATTTACATTACGATTCATAATAGTAGCAAAATTACAGTTATGAAGCAGCAATGAAATAATTTTACGATCAGGGTCAGCACAACATGAGGAACGGTATTAAAGGGTCACAGCACTAGGAAGATTGAGGACCACTGCCTAGCAAATGGTAACACGGTGGCTCTGGGAACAACCGATGACCTTCTGAATAGATGTGCAGCCTGTATAGTCAGGAAGTCATGACGGTTTCTGTGAATCCTGCTGAGGTTATAGGCTCTAGTAGGGAGGCTAAATGATCCTGCAGTCACACTGCCTTCTAACACTCATGTTTCTGCACCTGTTCTTCATCACAGAAGCATCCTAGGGCAGCAGATGGAGGCTAACGCAGAAACCCAGAATGGGTCAAAATGCAGAGAGTAAGTGATGGTGAGGTGCTGAAGGAGACAGTTACATCACCCCCTCCAATGCTCAGGGAACATCGCCAGAGAAGAGGTGGAGAAAATGTCAGAGCTAGACAATGAAGGGGTGTGTAGCAAAGAGACATCTTCTGGACACATATTGCCTTTAACACTCATAAACACAAGTTGTTTCGTCATCTGCATGAGACCTGCATTTGACTGGACCTGTCAACATGTCCCATGATGCACTCTTCTTCGAGGGGCTATTGGCTGCTAATGACTGTTGGAGAAGGGGTTACTTTTTCATTTTTCAATGATATATTAATATGCTGCCCATGTTCCAATAAACAATCTCCTACCAACACTAAAGAAAGAAACTAATTAAACTCAATGGTACACACACACACACACACACACACACACACACACACAGACAGACAGAGGACTGGAAAGGAGGAGGGAAACCAGTCGGGAAGAGGGGTTTCATCGGAAGACAGATAAGAACAGAGTCTTGGGGGTGAAAGTATCTAAAATTCATCGCTTCAGTGTATGAAACTGGCCAGACAATAAAAAAATGTGAGTTTTGTTTTATTGTATTACAATGTATGGAAAAAAGAGCATTAAAAAAGGTGTGGTGATATTTTGCTTGTGCTTTAACAAATAAAGCTTACCTGAAGATCAGAGAAGAAAAGGAGCTAGCCACTAGAGAGACCTTTTACCACTACTGAATCCTCAGACCAAAGTGAACAAGATCCTGTTTCCACAAATCCTCAGACTGAATGGGCTGAGCTCCTGTCTCCTCCCACTTTATATTCTGATGGAGTAATGTCTATGTGTTACTTTCATTGATTAATAAAAAAAACTGCCTTGGCCCTTTAAGAAGACAGAAAATTAGGTAGGCGGAGTAGACAGAACAGAATTGTGGGAGAAAGGAAGCAGAGTTGGGGAGACGCTTCAGACAGCTGCCATATGCAGTCGCCATGCTTCTCCTCTCCGAGATGGACGGGACGCAGGATAAGATCTCTCCTGGTAACCGGCCACCTCGTGGTGCTACACAGATTACTAAATATGGGTTAATTAGCCAATAAGAGGCTGAAACTAATGGGCCAGGCAGTATTTAAAAGAATACAGTTTCCGTGTAATTATTTTGGGTAAAGCTAGCCGGGTGGCGGGACACAGCCTGCCACTCCATCTACAATATTCCTCTCTCCGCCCAGCCATATCCCTTCCTGTCTCTGTAGATGAGGGTGGGTGTTACAGCTCTGAAACTGTAAAGATATCTGGACCTATCGGGAAGCCAGGCTATGCTTGGAGCTGCAATAGGACAGCTCTGGAGGGGTAGAGCCACAATAGGACAGCTCTGGAGGGGTAGAGGCGCAGTAGGACAGCTCTGGAGGGGTAGAGCCACAATAGGACAGCTCTGGAGGGGTAGAGCCACAATAGGACAGCTCTGGAGGGGTAGAGCCATGGACATCTCTGGAGGCTGGAGCCACTATAGAACAGCTGAGCCCTGGGGGAAAATGTATACTGACTTGTCAGGAAGCCAGGCTACCTGATGCTGGGGTGCCTTGAAGTATGGTCTTCCCACAGGATAGAGCAATCCCGCTCCTCTCCTGGAGAGCAGCTACAGCTGAACTCTGCTGTGACCCTAAGGGAATGTCCTAGCAGAGCTATCAGCTTCTTCTTCTTCTGTCCATGATGTTACTTCTTTTGCTTACACTTTGTTAAAGGGGAAGCAGGTACAGAAATGCAAATCTCCTCTGGCTCCAGCAAGATGTTACTTTTTTCTGCTCAGCTTTGCTCAGCCCAGCTAAGGGAGTATCCCTGCAAGGTTATTCAGTTCTTCTGTTCTGCTCAACCTTGCTCAACTTCCCTAAGGGAGCATCCTAGCAAAGTTTTTCAGCTCAGTTCCCTAAGGGACATCCCAGCCAGGTTTTCCTATTCTGCCCTGGCAAATGAATATCGTCACCCAAGACTCTTATGAGAGATTTTATTTGGGAAGGAGTAGTCCAGGAGAGTGGCTGCCTCTGCCAGGGTGTTGAAAAACAGCCTCCAGCTGAACAGGCAGAGGGGCTTATATAGGGCTTCTTAGGGGTAGAGCTTTACCAAGCAGAAGAGGGATTGGTTAGTTTTCCCGGCTCAGAGGTTGGTTAGTTTAGTTGATCAGGGGCAGAGATAGATGTGATTTCAGGATCAAACCGGGTTTCTTTCATTGATCCTTTCCAGTCTTTTGGCTCTAATTTTAGGGTCAGGGCATATTTCTTTCACTGGCTCTGATTCTAGGGATAATGTGTGTTTCTTTGGCACTGGTTTCAGATTCAGAGCATGGTTCTTTGGTTCTGAATTCAGGGTTGAAGGTGTTTCTCAGGTCTCAGATCCGGGATGTGTTTCTTTCACTGGCTCTGGGTTCGGAGTCAGGGTGTTCATGGATTGGTTTGTTTCCTGATCAGGGATTGGTTGGTTTTCCCACTTCAGTTGGTCATTTTACCCTATAGTCTCCACCTCCCTAGTGTTGGGATTAAAGACGTATGACTCCCAAGTACTGGGATTAAAGGTGTGAGCTACCAATGCCTGGCTCTCTTTCTCTTCTAGACTGTATAAATCTCCTGTAGCCCAGGATAGCCTTGAACTCACAGAGATTCATCTGCCTCTGCCTCCCAAGTGTTGGGATTAAAGGTGTGTGCCACCACTGCCAGGCCCCTATGGCTAACTAGTGTGGCTACCTCTGCACTCTGATTTTCAAGCAAGCTTTATTTGTTAAAGCACAAATAAAATGTCACCACAAAAAAGTATAAAATTATACTCGCATTTGTAATATTCCTCAACCAAGAAATCATTCCAGAGAATGTCTTATACCTTAAACCACCCTCAAATCTATTAACACATTCTTTCCTAAGAGAGGACCACCATATTATTATAGATAGATAGACAGATAGATAGATAGATAGATAGATAGATAGATAGATAGATAGATAGATAGATAGATAGATGATAGACAGACAGACAGACAGACAGACAGACAGATAGATCATCCTTTACTATCTGCTCTGCTTCTACAGTTATCTTCTGAATGGGAGTGATTTGCAAAGTTCATAAAACATTTGTTACTGCTATAGATATTAAAATATTTTGTGGGTTAAAGTTGGTATTAAAATAATTTGCTGAGGGAGCTGAGAGCACTTGCTATGGACTCAAGTTTGATTCCCACACCCACTTGGCAGCTCACAACCATCTCCAGTTTGGGGATCTATCATCCTCACAGGTCCAACGTGGTGCACAGACACAGACGTAGGAAAAACATCTCCTGGGTAAATTTGGGGGTAGGGGTAGGGATAGGAATGGGGTATGGGAACATGAGGGATCTGGATGATCAAGCTGGGGGAGGAACAGAGAGGGAGAGCAATCAAAGAGATATCTTGGGCTGTCGGTAAGACAGTTACCCCTGCCTGATGCCTAACCACTCAGCCGGGGTCCAGCTGGCAGTGGTTTTTAAGGTCCTCTAGACCCAGCTGCTGCCATGCTGGGGTTCATGGTCCTACCCTGTCTGTGGTCTGTGCTGAAGTCTGGGCCCTGCATTGCCACCAAAGGTCACACTGAGGCCCAAGGTTAGGGCCACAACCTGAGGCCTTGGTGGTGTCCATATGGCTGCCGGAACCATTCCCACTTGAATGGCCATTCCTTCCACCTAAAGCCATCCAGGCCCAAGCTGCTGCCGAGGGCCAGGTCTGGGTTCATGGTACAGCTACATCTGGGGTCAGTGTGGATGTCTGTGGTCCATATCACCTCAGAAGGCCTTAGAAACCATAGGAGATAAAATCAGAGGGCCACGCTGAGCCAGCCCAGCCCTTCGCTGGACCTGGGAAAGTTAACCTTGCCTCTCGCTGGACACCACAGCAAGAGAGCTGGTCCCTGTATGCTGGAGAGATGCTCCCATCCCTCGCCACAGACCAAGGTGAACCGACCCTGTGAGCATGTGCATAAGGGAGCTGACCCAACTATTACCGTTTCCACCATCCAACGTTGCCAGCGTTCTGGCAGAATGCTCAGCCACATCAGGCGCTGGCACTTCCAAGGCCCATGGCCACGCATGCGCCATCAAATATTCGGACAATAGCTTCCCAGGGTCCGGAAGCCCTATGTGATCTGCGTGGGGGCATGGTCACATGATCTGTGCATGACATGGTTACTTAAGCCCCAGTGCAAATACGCTGGACGGCCTCTAAAAGCTGAGCATGCCCACTCCACAATGTCTTCCTCCACCACTTTTCAGACAGGACTGAACACTCTTCTCATACCCCTCCCTTCTCTGTTAATAAACGCTTAAAGTGGGTTCCATTGTGTGTCTTGTAATACATTCTCGCATCCGGTAATCTTTCATCCACCCCTTACCCAAGGCAAGTGGCCCCAGGGGCCTGGACTGGCTAGCTAGGCTATCACCCAAGCCCACAGCCAAGCCTTGGGTTGACCCACCCTGGCATCTACCCCCAACTAGGACCCTACTGGAGCTGGTGAAGGGAATGCTCCTGTGGAACGATACCCAGAAGATATCCAAGACTCGTGGCCACCTCAGGATGCTCCAAAAGAGTTCAGGCAAGGATGCAGTGATGATGGTGTACCAGAAACCAGAGGCCCTGAACCAGACCAGTGATTCAGTGCGGTAAACATTTGCCAGTAAAACTCACAGGACAGAGAGATATACTATACAGCACACTGAAGCCTCCAATGCCACCAGGATGAAGAGGTATTGGAGAGGCAGGAAAGGAGGAGAAGAAGGGAGGTTTTTCTGTTGTGATTTTTGTTTTAGTTCGGTTTGGGTTTTTTTTTGTTTTTGTTTTTGCTTTTGCTTTTGCTTGCTTACTTACTTTGATTTGTTTCCTTTTGGGGGCAAGGATTTGGAGAAGATTTTAGGGGTCTGAGAGGTGAGGAGAATTGGGGTTCACGATGTGAAACTCCCAAAGAATCAGTAAAGATTTTAAATATTAAAAAAACAAAGGATGAATAAAAGAAAGACAATAAAGATATATACAGAAAGAGCAACTATGGGGTTAGGGAGAAACCTAATGACAGGGAAACTCCCAGGAATCCACAAGGATGACCCCAGCTAAGATTCCTAGCAATAGTAGAGACATCTGAGTGAGCCTTGCCCTGTAAGCAGATTGGTGATTATCCATCCTAATTGTCATCATAGAACCTTCATCCAGTAACTGATGGAAGCAGATGCAAAGAACCACAGCCAAGCACTGGGCCAAGCTCCCGGAGTTCAGTCGAAGAGGGGGAGAAAGGATTATATAAGCAAGGGAGTCAAAATTATGATGAGAAAACCCACAGAGACAGCTGACCCAAGCTACTGGGAGCTCACGGAATCTAGACCAACAGCTAGGGAGCCTGCCCCGGACCAACCTAGGCCCTCTGCATGTGGGTGACAGATGTGTAGCTTGGTCTGTTTGTGGGGCTCTAGCAGTGGGACCAGGAACTGTCCCTGGCCGTGAGCTGGCTTTTTGGAACCTATTCCATTTGGTGGGATGCCTTGCTCAGCTTTGATGCAGGGAGGAAAAGCTTGGTCCTGCCTTAACTTGATATGCCAGGCTTCGTTGACTCCACATGGGAGGCCTTACCTGCTTTCTGAGGAGTGGATGGGGGTGGGTAAAAAGGAGGTGGGGGAGGAAACAGGAGGGGAGGAGGGTGGAGAAACTGTGGTTGGTGTGTAAAATAAATTAAAAAGTTAAAATAATTTTTTAAAAAGGTTTTAAAACATAATTTGTTGATAAGGAATTCTTGGTGTGGCAGTATGAATGTTCTAATCCTATTGAGTTTAAGTGATATTAAAATATCATCAGAAGAACATTAGAAACCAATACTACCTTGGAAATAAGAAACTTTCATTGCAGAGTCATGGAGAAACAAACAGAATTTAACATACAAAATGTCTTTCGTTTTTATTGTTCATTGAAGCAAATCTCACAATTGCTGCTGGGAATATCCTAAGGACAGCTCCCTTCAGTGAAGCCATTTCTGTCTCAGTTGCTGTCCCTTCTGTCCATCTGTGACAGATGGCTAGGCTGCAGGCCTTCCTGGTGGTCTGGCACTAGCCTTGTCCAATATTTAAAATGAGACAATATTATTTTGACTATAAAGACTCACACTAGAACACACACTTTCCCTATACATAAGTATAAAAATACACACAGACATATATGAGCGGAATCTTCCTATATATAAAACTGCATTCTTAGAGCTGCTATTTTAGGCACCTCACAGAGCCTGTACCACTTGCTGTTTAGCTGAAGTGCACAGTAGCTTAGACACAATTTCCTCATATGTCCCTCAATGTGGTCATGCACCAAGCCTCCATAGTATTGCTCCTACATCCCAGAATCACACAGTTCAAAGGTCTCGTCTTAAATTTCTGACTAAAATTCTTAGCCCTCCAGATCTATAGGAAAGCAAAATTCTTCATTGGGATTCAAAATGTGATCTGGCATCCATAACAGATTTTGTTTTCAAAATCTCTCAATGAAAACATAAACTAGATGTTTGGGAGAAAGAAGAAAGATGTTATGTGTGATACTATATGGGCTGTAATTTCCTACAAATGTTCATGTAATAATTATCTGTGAAAGCAATTGCACCATTTTAAAATGTTATAAAAGTCAGAACTCCAGAGAAGATAAATTCTCTTTACAAGTTAATTTATTCTTGGGTAGTATCTATCCAATTGCAGTAACTCATTATCATAAAGGAACTTTAATGGTATTATTTATTATTAGGGTAAATAAAATAATACCTTTAAAAGACACTTCTAGCACATGTTATACCACAGTGCTACATGATGTGGGATGTCCTACTGTATATGTGTTGCTTTTATTGGTTAATGAATAAATCTGTTTTGATCAATGGCTCAGCAGAGTAAATTCAGGCAGGCAACTTGAAGAAAGAGAAAGAGAGAGAGAGGAAGAGAGAGAGAGAGGGAGAGAGAGAGAGAGGAAGAGAGAGAGAGAGAGAGAGAGAGGAGGCAGAGTCAAAGGAGACGCCATGTAGCCACCGAAGGAGTAATATGCTGCACCAGTAAGCCACAGCCTTGTGGCAATATACACATTAATAGAAATGGGTTAATTTAAGATGTAAGAGCTAGATAGGAATATGCCTGAGCCATTTGCCAAACAGTGTTGTAATTAATACAATTTTTGTGTGATTATTTGGGTCTGGGTGAGATGAAAGCACAGTCTCTATATATACCTACTAAAATGTAAGAAAGCTTAGATCAAGGGGAAAAAAAACAAAAATGCCAAAACCAGATCCTTATAGTTACTCTTCCCTCAGAGTCAAATTTCACCACAATAAACTATGGAACCAAACTGAAAGACAAATCAGTAGTGTAGAAATAGCTGCCTGCCATCCTGCAAGTAGGCAGGTGACATTTTTCCACCTTCTATCTTTCCTCTGGTTCATAGACACAAAATTTAAATCAAACAGAAAACCCAGTGGTCATGTGGGAAAATAAAGGAAATTAAGGTATAACGGTTCTTGCTACAAATATGTTTATCTAATATTGCAAATGGGAATTTCAAATACTGAAATACAGAGTAGGAAGCTATGGACAGAGGTCAAATGTGGTCACAGCACTGGGAATCAAGAGATTGCTCAAAATCCAGGCCCCAAAATGAAAATGAAGTCAAAGACTAAAACTTATTTAACTTAGGAACATGCCAGCATTATAATTTGGTTGCAAAACTAAATCTAAATATCACCAGGAGTACTTTAAGAAATGATGAAAAAAGTAATTGTATAAGGATAAGTTAGGTTTCGAACCCTAGACTGTATACACAAATGGAGAGTCAGTGCAATGCTTCCTCTCTTGTCTTCTCAGATCCAGTTCATCTGTGAGTCCTATTGGTCCTGCCCACCTTTGAACTGTGTGCAGACCCTAGCCACTTCCCAACCTCTACATGAAGGTGCTTTCTTCTTCCATTCAGATTGCTACAAGCAGCCTGCTAGCTCATGGTACCTTGTTCCCTTCTATCATCCCTTTGCAACACTGGACTTAGCCCTGGCATCAATTTGCATTTTCTAGTCTTTAATCTGCTTCAATGTGTAGACTAAAAGTTAAAGACCTACAGTGGCCATGGGATCCACTAAAAGATGACTATTATTTACTTCTCCAACCTCGGTTATCTCCTTCCCTGAACTCATTCTCTGCCTTGAACAGGCTCTCTACAGTCTAGACTAATATCCTCATACACGGAGGACTCTTGAGGGCTTCTCTGGGTATTCAACTATACTGTTCTCTCCCATGGCTACCAAATAGTCTGGAAAACTAGCACTTATCAGTGGGACTAGTAATCTGTCAAGCTAAGAAGCATACAGCCTATGTAGTACCACACCCTCCTCCATAGTTTCTCTCTCTACTCAAAGGCCACCTCTTCAGGAAAGCAGCCCTTAGTGCTCCCGTTTAAAATGTAGCATGTCTCTAGAAGTCCCCACCCCCCTTCTCTATTTATTTTTTACCACAGCATCCGTCTATCACTACTTGACAAATACTGTATTTCATTTAATGAACGATCTCATCAATCATAAGCTCACCATTTTCAAAACACTCTACTGAAAAAAGACACAGCCAATTAAACTATGATGTGTCATCAATTGTAAGTGGCATCTTGACTTTCAAGATGTTAAATTGTGAAGAAACTGTATTTTATAAATCAACAAAATATCTTTACTCCTTATTATTTATTGTTCACATGGCCACTAGAATTAAGTTCCAAGAAGACAGGGGTTTTATCATTTAGTTTTGTTTGTTTGTTGTTTTGATTCTGTTTTGTTTGTGCAGACCAAACAATGTCAAACGTAATTCAAGAAAAAGATTTAGTTGAATGAATAAAATCATATCCGAGAACTTTAAATTTTCATATGGGACTATCTCCCCCATTTCATATAGGGAAGATTTAAAAGTTGATAGTTCTGTACTCTAAAACTTGTTCTGGCAATCAATGGCCCTGTCAACGATGTCTCTCAGTTATAGAAGAGAGAGGGGCTCATGGAGCACGCCCCTCACTACTGAACTATGGGTAGATTCAGAAAGAGGAAGGGGTCATCGTCTTTAGTTGCACACCCACTGCTGGTCCCACTAGGCTCCAAAGGCTAGCTCCAAACCCTCACACAGATGGCCCTGATAAAAATCTGTGGTCGCAAAGGAAAACACATACAGAGGAATGTGAAGAAGAGATGTGGGGGAAGTGTAGTGATGGACGGGGTGGAAGGTCCTTAAGGGAAAATGAGACCACAACCACCTTTGCCCTGACCAGTTCCAATGTTCCCCTGGAGGTCTCTCAAATTCCTTATTCTGCATGAGACGCCAAGAGAACAGAAGGTAGAATCTTGGGCCTACCCCAGTTAGGAAGTTAAAAAAAAAGACATTTAGGTAAACACTCTGCCTGTTATCCCTCAATCCAATAATGAATAAGGACTCAGGGGAAAGCCTATAATTCTACTTCTTATTTGCTGTCTCATCTTTTAAACTTTCTAAATAAAATACACAGTTGTTAACATTTAGACAAGATTTAACACATAAACGTCTACAAGAGCTTGGAGTAAAGAGAAAGAACGCAGAGCAGGCTCTGACAGTTTACTCCTGGGTACTGTCTCCTCCACTTCCTTCAGCTTCGGGCCCTTTGCTGGCTGTCAGGGTCCTCTTCTCCTAGTCAGATTGTTTGGGTGGAGCTCATTGTTATCCCAGCACTGATGACATCACATCTGACCTTGAGGACAAAGGTCAGCCACAGCGACAGTTATCAGTGCCAATCACAGACAAAGTTTAGCTCAAGGGTTCCTAAAGCAACAGAGACACTGACTCTAGGGGAACAGAATGGATGTCTATGGCCACTGGAAGTCATCTTATACCACAATGAGCCAGCCCTTCTGAAAATGGAGCCAATGTAAACGACTAGCTAAGATGGAGAAAGAGAAGGCAATATCATCTGAGCCCCTGGAGCCTATGTGAACCAAACCAGGACCTCTCTGGATGGATCAGAAATGTGCACCAAAAACATAATCTCCTGAATTCCTTAAAGCAAAGGTTCTCAACCTTCCTAATGCTGTGACCCTTTAATATTCTTCAAACTGTGGTGACCCCCAACCGTAAAATTATTTTCAGTTCTACTTTGTAATTGTAATTTTGCAACTATTGTGAACTGCAAATATCTGATATGCGGGATATTTGATATGGGACCCTTACACAAGGGTCGTTTAACCCCAGAGGGGTTGTGACCCACAGGTTGAGAATAGCTGCATTAAAATATGACACGCTGGATATTGTATGGTATAACATGAGGGCCAGGCTTGTTGGGGTTTTTGTCCTACCCGGTTCCCGCAGCCAGTAGCCCCAAAGAAAATCACACAGAGATCTCCATAAGATTATAAATTGATTGGCCCATTAGCTCAGGCTTTTTATTAACTCTTATAAGTTATATCAACCCATTATTTTTTTCTATGTCAGCCACATGGCTCGGTACCTTTTTCAGTGGGGCAGGTCACATCCTGCTTCTTCCGTGATCTGGGCAGGACTGGGGAGAGAGCTTCTTTCTTCCCAGAATACTCTTGTTCTCATTGCCTCACCTCTACTTTCTGTCTGGTTTTTCCGCCTATACTTCCTGTCTGGCTATCGGCCAATCAACGTTTATTTAAAACGCAATTTACAGACACTTCTCCCGCACCGGTATGGTGGAGTAGATACAGAGCTGATACACAAATGTGTCGCCGCGCCACTTGTTCCTGGGACAGCTAAGTGAACTGCTGGCAACTGTTCTGATTGATTGGTGACCATGTCATGCTTATTGTTAAATCCTTTATTCTGTCTGCTTTCAGTCAAAACAATCCCACTAATACCTAAAGTATAATTCAGAAGCACAAATATACCAAGAGTGAAGAGAACATTTTGGTCGATAAAAGAGATTAAACAGAGTGTGTTGGCATATGTCTGTTTAGTCCAGTCTCGGACAGCTGAGGTGGAAAGCTAGGAAGTGCGAATCTAGTGTGACCACGACAGTCCTCTTGTCTGTTTAAAGAAGTTAAAAAGAGTCCACCCCACTATTTTAGCCCAGGAAAATAATTCTCTCCCTAAGAATGAATTTTATTTTGAAATAGATGGAAATACTTTTAAGGACTGCCCTGTCTCTCCTTTTAGCAATGGGATTCTACCTACAAAAAAACACTTTTTTTAAAAAAAAAAAAAAAGGCCATTTTGTATAAAGGAATAAAATTAATACGTCCTGAACACTTCATAAATGTAAAATATTATTGTCCCAGATGGTTCTAATATTCTGCATTTAGGGTTAGTTCTGTTTCCTGTTAAATATAAAATACCAAGTGAGTTGTCATGTCAGAGAAGGACTTTGTCATTGCAAACAACAGTACCATTTTAACGCTTGAATCTTTAAAAATCATTCCCACTTTATTCTTGGTACATTTTCTGTTTCTGGTTCTCTCTTCTCAGCTCTCTCTATAACACCAGTCAGAACATTAGGAAGTTGACTCAGATCACAACCTTCCATTTAAAAACCATCCAAATTCTCTGAGACCCAAAGTATGTTAATCTTATTGTTACATCGCATGATCTCAGTGTCCAGAAAAAATGACTAATAACTTTCCAAGACTAAAGTGGTATTTCTTGGCCTGCCCATGTTATATAATGATTTTACATTGTAAGAATAACATATACATCTTTTTGGATTATTTTAATTGATATATTTATTAATTCTTTAAGAATCCCGTAAAAGGATTTTTGATCATATTTACTCCAGTACTACCCTGATATCTGCCAGATGCATCCCCTGTCTCCTCCCAGATTCATGTCTTCTTTATTTTTATTCATAGTCTATTGGGTTTAAATTTTTCTGCCCATATACTTGTGGGTATGGGACTATCAGCTAGGGCATGGTCAACCTACTGTGGGTCACCCCTTTATAAAACAACTAACTCTCCCTTCCTAGAAGCCATCAATTAGCACTAAGGATGCTTGAAAACACACTACTTTATAAAGTTCATATATATATAGTGTGTGTGTATGTAATATATGATATGTATTGATATATAACATATATACCATATATATCATATATATATCACAAAGAAAAGTATAATTGAAGTTACCCTACATGAGGGCAATGCTCCTCCCAGAAGCCACAGGTTACCAAACAAAAATCCCAGTGCCAGTTATAGATACCTTCTGCCTCCTGCTGCTGACCCAAGTGTCCTGAAGACCTCCAAAACAATTCAGGTTATTGCCATTGCTCTAGATATCCCACCAGAACTTAATGGTAACACTCTATGGCTGAAGACTACACACACTTTGGCCAAAGGACATGAAGAAATCACATTGGTGATACCCAGGAATCCTCCTCCATGATGACGAGCTTTCACAATCCTGGCAGCTGCTATGGAGCCAGCTCAAGGGGTAAAGTCATCAATAGTCTGGCCCATTTGTAAATCCTTCCTTATTAATAACTGTTACTTTAAAGGAGTCTCTGGTTCATATCTTAAAGGAGCATTGATTATTATCACTGTGTTACTCCATGCAACAAGCAACCAGAGCATAAAACATTTTAGGAAATGTACTAGGCCACATGCCAAAAGATCAGTTACACTAGACAATTTGAGAATGAAAGAATCAATAATTCTTTGATCTACTTTACTTTAAAATAATTTATTATTAAATAATTGACTATAGG
This sequence comes from Arvicola amphibius, assembly GCF_903992535.2. NCBI lineage: Eukaryota > Metazoa > Chordata > Mammalia > Rodentia > Cricetidae > Arvicola > Arvicola amphibius. Next base: position 23,730,797 of record NC_052063.2, read on the forward strand.
AGCCCACAGAAATGGGTCTGTTCCACATTGACTAAAAGGTAAAGACTTCAGGCCTATTCTTGCTTCTTAAAGTTTATTAGCAAGAGGCTTGAATTAAGGTGTGGCTATTAACAAGATATTTTGACCTGGGGTGTGATTACTTGGTGTTTTTTGTTATTTAGATGGTCCACAAAGGTAGGTCCATTCCACCTTGACAAAGGTCAGAGAGTTTAGGCCTATTCCTGCTCTTTCAAGGATATGACAAGAGGTTTGACCCAGAGAGTGGATGCCTACAAGACGCTTGGCTTAAGGTGTGGTCACTAAATGTTCTGCCTTGGAAACAGAGACTCCACTTTTGTTTCCCAGCTGTCCAGACCCAAATAATCATACAGAAACTATGTTAATTACAACACTGTTTGGTCAAAGAGTTAGGCATATTCCTAGCTAGCTCTTACATCTTAAATGAACCCATTTCTATTAATCTATGTATCACCACGAGGCTGTGGCTTGCTGGTAATGTTCTGGCATCTTTCTTCTGTGGCTACATGGCATCTTTTCAACTCCACCTACTTTCTATCTCTGTTCACATTTCCTGCCTGGCTTTTCTCTTCTAATCCATTAGCCAAAACAGCTTTATTCATTAACCATTAAAACAACACATATACTGAAGGACATCTCACACTGCCTAAACAACAGAATACTTAACTCAGGGTATAGTTGCTTGATGTTTCAGGTATTGAAGAGATAATTTCTCTGTTTGTTTTTGTATCATATTACATAAGTCTTTTGCATTCTTCCCCCATTCTTTTGGATTGTTGTATATAAGCATATGGAAAATAAATGTGAGCAAATTCAGTATTCACTGAATTGTCCTCCCAACTCTATTCTATGTCTCTGTCTTTTTCTTTCGTTTCTCTGTTTCTTCTGCCTAATATTTCTAATCCACATGCACCTACCCTGAAACGTGCAAATCCCGTGGAGGAAGGACCCTGACAATTTGCCTCATCTAGGGGTACCATGAACTATAATCTTAATAGCAACAGCCATGTTGTTTGATTTTTAAGAAGGAAGGCCAAAATAGAAGTAGTGACAGTCACTAATAGAGAAGTTCCAGTGGTCCAAATCCATGCTGCATAGCCACCATGTCTTTCAAATACAGCATTCACCATTTCAACACGACCCCCATTTACCAGCCTGGGAATGACTAGAAGATATTCTACAAATGCAGCATAATTTAGTTATGCTTTGAGTCAAAACCACTAATGACTATTAGAGAGAACTCCTAGATTTGAAGTGTAAATTGATATCTTTATTATTCGGTATGCATGTTGACTCATTTTCTAGAACAATGTGGTCAAATACATCATTTGTCAGTTCTTCATCAGATTGAATATGTCTCCAGGGACGTCATCGGATGGTAACAATCACTGGCTAACTGCACAAAAGCCTCTTGTGTGAGTTACAATTTATTCAATGAAATATTTCTTAGGCAAATTTATCTTGAACGCTTTTTAGCTTTTGAAGAATTACCAACATTAGCCTTTAAAAGTTACGATGTGGGGCCTAAGCGTATGTAGATAATATTCAAAGAAACAGTTCAGCTACCAGTCTCTCAGAGCTTTCAATTCCGTTGTTTACACGAGAGAGCTAATATTCTCTCTTTAGCAATATGAGACTCCAGTGAGGCCTGGGGAAGGAATTTACTGAGTGAGGCTGCAGTGATTCAAGTGGTATTGGCAGTGACTAGTGGGCCAAAGGCATGCTGGGACTTCTAAGTCAGCATTACATTTCATGAGATAGTCTCAGGGAAATGTCTAACAGAGAGCTGAACTTAGAGAGATGTCAGAGTTAACCTGTCTATGGATTAATCAATCAATACAGAGGCAGAGATTAAAAGTAAAAGGAGATCATCTATTCTTTGATCAGATGGAGGGATGAGATTCAATTAACACATTTTCCATTTTCTATTCAAATCCTAATAAGATTTGACTCCGTAGTCCAAGAAATGTATTATAATTTTTAAAAAGATGTTTTGATCAACCTCTTAGATCTTTGCTAATGTAATAAAACAAAGGAGAGGGAAATAGAAGTCATGGAAAAAGGGAAAAATACAGAATTGGATTCCTTCAAAGCTTGCCATGCACTAAAAGGTTTGGTTTTGTTTTAAGAAACTAACCTTTGATCTGGTATAGAAGTTAGAATTACTGAGCTATCCATCGTGTAGACTCAGGAAGTATATTAGCAGCTTAACTTCTCCTAATCTGTCATTTGAGGAAAGTGGATAAGCTATTCCCCTTTAGTTCAGGAGCAAACACGGGTCAATTCTAGGTGCTATGCACACAGCTGAACATTCACGCTCTTCATCATCGAGCGAATCCTTGCTACCCAGCGATCCTTTTGTGCCTGTCTTAGCACATTCTTCATAGGAACCCTCAAGGCTTGGACCTCCCTATCATCTGCACCAGGGGAGTATGAATTCCTGCTCCGCACATAGGCACAGGCCTACCCCTAGCAGTTGGTGTGAAGGGAGCAGGCAGTATGATGATAAGACCTCTCAAAAGTACTGTCTTGCAGAGTTAGTTCCTGCCCGGTCATGTGAGCAATGACTGTGGGATGCAAGGCTTTTTCTATATGCTGATTCAACTGTCATTTTTCTATATGCTGATTCAACTGTCATTTTTCCCCCCACATGCATCTGCTGGAAGACCAAAGTTGGAGAAATGCATTAAGTGCCACGAGTTTTTTTTTAAACCCCGACTGTATGCCAATTATATTAATTATATTTTACACCTTTATTTTGCCCTCCTAAGAAATTGCTACGTAACCTAATTGTTAACATTAAACGGTTGGTCCTGAAAGCAGAGCCACTTCACAGTAACAGCGGAACTGGGATATTATGTTAAAATTAGAATAAGCTTTATAAGGAATTACACATTCTGACCAAGGTGGGGGAATCAGCTAAAAATATCTGCCAAAGGAAAATGGGAAGTTCTAAGGCACCAGATGTCTCCCTGGGCTCCAAATTTGGAATTCTCTGCTGCCTCTGAAAGCTCCTTTCAGAAGTAGCGAGCCTTACAATAGTACATGTGGCTTGGCATATGTGCCGTCATCTTACACTTCTAGAGTCTGAGTCTGCCTTCTCAGTCAGGAGCTCACCAACTTTACAAAGCTCCGTGGTTATCTGGGGGTACTGGGCTTCAAGAAATTAGCAAAATTCTGTGTGCATGAGTGTGTGAATGAGAGGGAATATCTCAGTCTTCATTTCCATTTAATCATAAAGAGCCAGAAGACAGGATTCAGAGTACACTTTTCTTTTTAAGAATGCCTTTTTATCGCCAGTGACGGGGGCTCACGTCTTTTATCCTAGCACTCAGGAGGCAGAGGTAGGTGGATCTCTGTGAGTTTGAGGCCAGTCTGGTCTACAGAGGGAGTTCCAGGACAGCCAAGGCCACATAAAGAAATCCTGTCTCTAAAACTTAAAAAAAGAAAAGAGAAAAACTCTTTTATATTGTTTCTATTCAAAGTAGAGTAGTAGATCCAAGCAGACTCCCCATATCAAAAGTCTTCATGTTTAATATATATTCTTTTCATAGAGGGCATTTTAGACCACTATACAAGAGCCATATATTTCTCTTCAATACAAGCAGTTTGTTAGTCCAATGATGTAATAAAAAACAATAATTAAAATACAAATTAAAGACCTATAATATAAAAAGTCGCCTAATTTCAAAACAGATATTTTCATTTTTTAATTTCATGTTTCTTCGTGGATTGCACAAATATATGAGGCTATGGGCTAGAGGAAATAAATGATAACGGTGGTGAAATACTGATCTTTAAATATCACCTGATGCTCTGAATAGGGGCAACTTGCTGGTTTGTCCATGTTTTCGGTGTTTCAAATTATCAATGACTAAGTATGTAAGGAAAGGCTCAGTACTTTCATACTTCTTGATAAATGAATAATAAGAAATATCTTTTAAAAATTTTCTTTCTTGTGTCTGAAGAAACTTGGTTGGTCAGCCTGCCAGCATTCCCTCATCTTCTCCACCCTGGAGAGCTCTCCAGCGCTGCCCCAGCTAGCTCTCCCAACATAGCAGACGGCAAGGAACATAGCAGTTCTTGTGCTATCATGCCTTCAGGTCCAGCTCACACACACACACACACACACACACACACACACACACACACACCAACAGAACCAGCTCTGCTGTTTTGCTCAGGCAAGGTGCATGGCTCATTCCCCTGATTGCTGCAGTTGGTGAGGGGCAGAGTCAGCTCTTCCATTCTCATGCCCCTGAGGCCAGGTGGGCTGCATGGTGCAGGTGGCAAGGGGCAGAAGGCAGGGCATATTTCCTTTATCCCTGCCACTTCATGGTATCAATGGAGAGACAACTCTCCTGCTCTAGCCCCCTCCCAGACCTCCTCAGCTCACCTGTATCCCCATCAACAGGGTCAGCTTATTGTGCTGCCTGGTTGAGGTGCAGCCACTTCTTTCACCAGCCCCTCACCCCAACCCACCCCTGCTTAAAAACCCAAAAAGCCTAGTTCCAGACCCGTGCCCTGGAAAACTGTTTGTATATGAGCCACTTTTACCAGTAAGTGTAGCTACCATCCTTGATCACAGAAACCTCTATTTATAGTAAATGGACACCATCACAGAAAACCACAACTGAACACAGATTAAGAGAGAGTGGGCAGCTCAGCCCCAACAGATAGGATATCACTACTCCTATATCTAGGGCTCAGGGAACACAGGGCAATCAGGAGCTGAAGGACTGTAAGAGCCAGAATACCAGGAACTCTGTAGTGAAACAATCTCTTCTAGAAATGGTTGTGCAAACAAAACCAGAACAATGGCAGTATCAGTGGACATATTAATGTAGAAGGGGCAAAATTTCATGAAGTCTCACCCCAAACAAAGAACCATCTTATTGATTGTCCCAGTCTAAAGTGGCCAGCCCTGAAACCACACCGACACACACACACAGACACACACACACAGACACACACACACATACACACAACTCAGGAGGTTGTATTTATACATATTTTCACACACACACGGGTGTGCACACATACACATACAAACTCAGGAGGTTATATTTATACATATTTTCACATACACACATACACACACATACAAATCCAACAGGTTTTATCTATACATATTTTGACACACACACACACACACACAAAATCAGAGAAAAAGAGGCAATCGACCAGGTCTATGAGTTAGCCACCCCATCATCCACCTCATCAATGAATTGCTGGAGCATGTGAAGGGGATGAACCTGCAGATCCAAAGCTACAAGATTTCATGATACAAGGAGATAATAGGATATCCAAGAGGAGTCCAGTGAAGGCCCAGTATCAAGGGTGCAGCAGAAGCCAGAGTCCTCTATCCAGACCAGTGTCTCATTGCAATGAACACTTGCAAGTAAAGACGTCTGGACTAAAGGATAAACTGTGTGACTCATTGGGCAGAGGGTGGGATCAATGTGTAATGGGAAATCCACAAAGAAGCAATAAAAGTTAAGAAATTATGTGCTTTCCTTATTTTAAATATTGTTTTTTAATAAACACATTAAGATAGTTCTTTAATAGTGGCAAACCTTTTTGAAAGGGAGTTCTATAATGAAAAAAAATTATATATATGTGTGTGTGAAAGAGAGAGAGACAGAGAGAGACAGACAGAGAGAGACAGAGAGAGACTAAGCATTCCTGGAAATGGTAGAGAAGCCACAAGAATGTCTAATGGTGGGAGAAAATACAGATGCTCCACACCACTAGCTATTCCCAGCAGAGGCTTTTGGATCCAGAAACTGGAGGAGATAAGAAGAGATTATCTTTCCCTTTAATCTTATACACAGAAGAAGCACCCATAGGGGACGAAGAGATGTCAAAGACCTATTATGAGCCGAGGTCCTCTTAGGCTTAAAACTTAAAAGCCACAAAGGAAGCACATAAATACAAGGTTGTTGATCATGCGTGGCATGCCATGCAACAACGAAGTAGGAGAATAGAGGAACATCTGCCTCTGTGGCTATAATCATGAGAATCACTGATTGGATCAATGGGTAAGACGAGACCCACATCCTAAAGATCCCCACTGCCGTATCACACAAGTCTGAGGGAGACGTCACAGAAGTCGTGGTCTGGGAACCTGGCAAATATAATTATACAACAGCACCTTAATGTGCATTTGTGCTAAGGAAATGGCAGTGCTGCACGGGAGGCGCATGTCAGTATCCTGAGCCTCAGCAGGTGGCTCCTGCACTGTCTTTTGCATCAAAGCAATCTTATTCCTTGCCAATGATGCTTTTATGTTTGCCAATATACCTTATAAGGGGTTGTGGAGGGCAGGGGCCATACTGCCTAGTTCTTGCCAACAAGTCTCGAAGAAAACGCTAAGAATCGGTTAGGATTTTGACTTCCTGACCTAGAAACGTCCCTTTCTCCAGTCTATCCTCTGGATCGTGCATGATGGCGCCAGGTGCCAGTGCTTCCTTGGCAGCCGTCCTGTAGCTCTGGGTCTCGCCCACTGATAAGATGAAGACAGCGAAGCAGAACATGAAAACCTTCTGGCTCCTTGATATTCTCCAAACCTAGCACCACTTACTCCCACACTGACTACTTCGGGAACAAATTAGTGATACTTTTAAAGTAGTAATCTACCCCATCTATGAGCTGCTGGGGCTCATGGAGGGGCCGGTCGTGTAGAAGCACAGCTGCAGGATCTCTGTGACACAGGACAAGAAGAAGATATCCAGGAGACCCTGGGACAATCCAGTAATAATAGTGTAGCAGATGCCAGAGGCCTCGAACCAGACCAATGACTCATTGCAATGAACATTTGGAAGTAAAGTTGTTTGGGCATAAAGGTATACTGTGTGACATGCCATGATACAGCACAGCTTCCATGGTGAGATTTTTTATTTTTAAGTTTTTTATTTTCCTAAAGTCTTTTCTTTTGGGGGGGAAGGTTGCAAGGGCTTGAGAGCAGATATGGAGGGATGGGGGAGAATGTGGGATTGGAATGCATGATGTGAAATTCACAAAGAATCAACAAAAAGGGTTTTATAAGATAGTAATAATGCGTTTTCCTTTTCTTTAGCCTAATGTTTTATTAATTCTTTGGAAAATGTTATACATTTTGACTATGTTCATTCCCCTCCCCCAACTCCTCCCAGGTCCACCCCTTCCATCCTCACGTCCTTGCCTACTTAATTTTGAATTTTCTTCTTCTTTTTTGTTTTTTGAAACACATTTAAATCTAATTTGGATTACCGAACAACTCTTGGGAAAGGAGCCTATCCTTTAAATATTAATTAATATTAATTAACATTGATTAAAATATTATTATGTATCTTTATATAGCTGGTAAAATTATATATTATATATGATATTTTAATCAACTTTCTAAGAATTCAAATGAATATAATACATCCTTACCAGACTCCTCTCCCTACCTCCTCTTAGATCCAGCCACATCTTTCATTTCCCTACCCCACATCATGACCTTCTTTATTAGGATCTACTGAATCCAGATTTTGCTGAGCATGCACTCAAGGATGTAGAACCATCTACTGCAAGAAGACCAATCCACCAGAGACTGCACCCTTAAAGACAATCGACTCTTCCTCTCCTAGCAACCGTCAACCCTCAGTAGCTCCTCAGCAAGGGTGGGGGATGGTGAGCCACTTCTCCCTCCATCCTGGAATGTTGGCTGGCTTGATCTTGCACAGGTCTGCTGCAGGCAAACCACAGCCACTATGAATTCAGAAGTGCAGAACTCTTTATCTGCAGAAGATGTTGTTTTGCTTCAGTTCTCCCAACCTCTACCTCTTACAAACCCCACCCTTCCCTTTTCTACAATGAATAACCCATAAGCCTCAAAGGCTGGAGGTATGACACAGATGTTCCATTTACAGCTGAGCGTTCTGTGGACATTTATGCTCTGCGCTTGAGCCACTTGTGTGTTTCTGTTAACTATTGCACCCTGCACTAACAGCGTCTCTGATGAAGACCGAGAGATGAATTATCTATGGGCTTATTGATATTTTATCTCCCAAGCTGAACACAAATCAATTCCAGATATATCCAAGGTGTCAGTGCTAGATCTGAAACTCTGAAACTTCTAGAGGAAAGAGGAGAGTGTATACCTAAGGATATGAGACCAGATTAAAAACTTTCTGAACTGAACCCCAGTCACACAAGATATAGGACCAAGAAGCAACAAGTGGGACCTCATAGAATTAAAAATTTTCTGTACTCCACTGGAGAGGTGAGCTAAAAGTGTATGTATAGGGGCAGGGAATCTTTGCCAGCTATATGTCTGGCAGAGGATTATTGTCTAGAATATTTTTAAAAATCTCAAAAAACTGAACACCAAAAAAATAAGAGCCCAATTTTAAAATATATGGAATTGAACAGAGACTTCTCAAAAGAAATATTTTTACAAGTGTTCAATATCTTTAGCCATCACAGAAATGGAAATTAAAACTACTTTACAGTTTCATCTTACTGCCATCAGACTGACTAAGATTAAGAAAATAAATGACAGCATAGGTTGGTAAGGATGAAGGTAAAGGTGATCTCTAATTCACTGTTGGCGTCGGGGGTGCAATGGTACAGCCACTATGGAAGCTGGTGTCAAAGTTCTTTAAAAACCTAGAATGGATCTACCATATGATCTATTCATACCACTGCTGAGAGCACATTAAAAAAGCCCTACAATATCTTATTATACTTAAGATTTATATTTAAAAGCTCTATTAGTTGAGAATTGCATTACTTGCTGACAAATGGGATATCTTGGTTTGAGATTTTTATTGCTGTGAAAACACACCATGATCACAGCAATTGTTATTAAAAAAAGTTTAATTGAGGGTGACTCACTCATAGTTTCAGAGGTTCAGCCCATTATCCTCATGGTAGGGAGCGTGTCAGCATGCAAACAGATGTGGTGCTGGGGCTGAGAGTGCTACATCTCGATCAGAAGTCAACAGAAAGTCGATTGAGACACAGGGCAGCATCCCTAGCATAGGAAACCTCAAGGGAGAACCCCACAGTGACACACTTCCTCCTACAAAGCCATACCCACTCCAACAAAGCCACAGTCCTGAGTGCCTAAGAGTGCCGTTCCCTATGCGTTAATGGAAATCAATTATATTCAGACTACCACATGAGCCCTCACTGATATGGAGATTTCAACTGATGTTTTGCCATAAGCAGTAAATGGTATAATAAAATGCAATTCTTTTAATGTAAGAGACGCTTTCTTTCCATGATTTGTGGAAAATTGTATCCTGCTTTGCTCTGTTTAACACAGAGACGAGTGGGAGAGAGGCGAAGAGACAATATTCTGCTGGGAGACAGAGGCAGAGAATCCATATTCAGGATACATGCCTATGCTAATTCTCTCACTGGTAATGAGCATCCCCATAATCATGTATGAGAGGACATGTTCTTCTTTAACAAAGGAAGTTAAAAAAACTAGCAAAACAGTCAACAGACTCTTCAATCTGTTCTGTATCTTGCCTGTGACATTTTGTTTCATTTGGCCTCTATATCAATAAATTAATTAAAGATAAACATTTTGCTTCAAAGAGATAACAGGGAATTCACTAGTGCCTAGAAATCTCTCAAATTTTGGTTTATTTGTGTAGAGCTTTGCATATGCTTTGTGGTTTCATTTAAATATGTATTACGCGTGTGTGTGGGGTGTGTGTGTGTGTGTGTGTGTGTGTGTGTGTGTAGGGAATGGAGAAAGAGATTGAGGTAAGAGGTTATGTTTGAAGATGGGAGCTAAACTTTTTATTTATTTTCCATTTTTAAACTCCCCAAGCTCAGGGAATCTGCAAGTCAGTGTGCTGTGTTTACTGGACAAATTAAATCTCAATAAATATTCATTTTGGATTATAGACATTACTTGGGTATTATATAATATTTCATCTGTGTTATGCATAATTTTATGTCATAAATATCTAAGGAAACAAATGAAATGATGCTAACAGACATTCAGAGCTTCCTTTTGTCAGTCCTGGGTTGGATTGTGTGATTGACTGGGAATCTGAATTTTACTGACACTTCCTGACTCTTCAAAGTCTATGCCAATGCCCAACTTTGCTTTTTTCACCCTTTGCCTTTATCGTGAGTACCAAAAATATACAGGAGCTTCCGTTTCTAGACTTTGGGGGAAATATTTTTACACTTGCATAACTCATGCAGTAGAAACAGCTTGAAATCAACAGTCTCTAGAAAGGCAGCCTTGAACATAGAAAGAGCTTTTTAAAAACCAGTGTTTCAGAGAAGGACTGGAAAAGAATAGTAACAGGAGTTCCTGTGACACAGGACATGGGAGCTAACCAACACCCAGAGTGGGAAGAACTTCATTCTGGAAACACGCTAGTTCAGACATTTTCACACAAATGAATTGGGGGTGGAGTGGTCATCACTAAAATTTTCCTGAGTTTACAGATGTTTGATGTAGCCATGTCAGCTCAACATCTCTTAGCAGTAGAATGCAGTTTTCAGAATAGTTTTCATGGTGACTACAATATTTAGAAAACTGGCATGTAGGAAAAAATAAGGATTGAGGATGGCTAGGCCACAGGAAAGGAAAGAGGGAAAATGTGGAGTCAAATAAACAGCAGAGAAGAGTCAATATGGTGGGTTTGGTGGTAAGGGAGAATAAAACTGTTGGAACAGCTGAGGGAAAGGGCACAATTGGGGGATGAGTGAGAAAGTCCTCACGGAGTTTTGCTCAGAAAGAGAAGTCTTAACAAACCTCATACTCTGAGCTTCTCCGTGTGACTTAGACAATTGGGCATGTGTGCAGGCGAACACACAGTTCCCTAGAGGGGAACAAGGCTGATGCCCAATGTCTGTGTGGGCAGATAAAGGGAACCAAGGCTGCTATAAATTAACATTCCCAGGAAAGCGCAATTAGGCACTTGGGTCCCCATGGACAAGGCCTTGTATGTGTCACACTCTGCTGATAGTTATCTATTCACATCCTTACACAACCTTCTCAAGACGTGGTAAACCTATTTTTGATCCTTCACACCATTGCAAAAACACCAGGATGTCTGTGTTCACTCCCCATTCTTATCCTGGAGCTAGAGTGTGCAGCCATCGTCTATGACATGAGCCTATAAGATTTATCCTCTCCTCTCCCTTCTTCCTTCCCTGTAGGACACAGGATGCTCTCATGAACTCTCTGAGTTTTCTGGATTTAGTATGTCAACATGATGTCAATGAAGCATATTAATATAACGCTCTGAGTTCTTGACAAATCTAGTGTAGTTGAGTGTGCTCAAAATTAGTGAAATCAGGTGGTTTTCAATTGTTTGAAGTAACCAAAACAGTACTTGGTCCTTCAAGTTATTGGATCGTTGGAGTCATCACTGGGTCTGGGCTGGGTGAAGCAAAGCCTCAGTTTTATATGAATATTGTTAATTTCTGCCACTACATTGTAATATAGTAGAACTTCAAAAACACATTTTCAATTAGCACACAGGATATTAGATTGTCGCTGTGGCATTTTCAAGTATGTTTATATCTTATTTTTAAGATTATAATATAATTACATAACTTCTCCCTCCCTTTCCACCCTTTCACCCCTCCATATACTCCTTTTGCTGTCTTTCAAATGAATGTACTATTTCCTTTCATTAACTGTTCTTTTGTGCATAAATGCACTTACATATATATTCCTAAATACCATCTGTTCAGTCTGCATAATGCTGCTCATATGAGTGTTTTCAGGGATGACCATTCCATACTGGATAGCCCATTGGTGAGCTCTTTCCAGAAGAGAACTATATATCCCACTCTCTGGGTTCATTAATTGCTCGTAGTTCTTTGGGTAGTGTTGAATCCTCATGGTTTCTTCCCAATCCAGTCTGACATGTCTGCTAATGTCCTTCTTGTTTAGTCCATGTCTCACCAACAGTCATGTTGGAGAGACTTCCTGGGTGCAGCTTCAGACATGACTAGGAGACCCAATCTCACACCAAATCCCCTGATCCTCTAGCTCTTACCATTTTTCTGTCCCTTCCCCTGCAATGTTTCCTGAGCCTTAGGTTCAGGGGTGTTTGATAGATGTATGCACAGTCTACATTTGTTGCAAAGCATGCTTTAATAGATTCTCCTTCCCTCATGTCTGTATCTCTCTTCTATCTCAGAAACATCCTTATAACAATCCTCCAAGACTCTTCTTTTCTTCTTCTCTCATAGAATACTTTCTCAAACCCCCATCTTCATCACCCTTTTCACCCTCTCTTGGTCTCCTTTTTGGTGTTTTAGGCTTTACTCACTTTTATAACTATATGTATGTATATGTGAATATATAAATAAATGTAATATGTTATAATATATTTATTACACATGTGTTATTATATTGTATTGTGGTATATTATATATAGTACATACATGTTATGCATACATTAAGGTTTAGAATCAATTTATGATACCTTCCAGATCCATCTATGCTTATTTACCGTATTTTCATTATCTGATCATTTGTTGATAGACATCTAGGCTAGTTCCATTCCCTTCTTATAAAGGGTAGAGCAGAAATACACATGGATGTGTGAGTGTCTCTGTGGTAGGATATGGATCCAATCTAAAAATAAAACTAAATGTATTTCTTAGGCGTGAACAGCAATGATAATATATAAATTATACCTTATCCTCAAACACTACAAAGAGTTGCTATAATATTATTGAAATAAGAATTTTACAGTTGAGGGTTGAAAAGACTAACTTAAGGGACTTTCTTAGAGCTGTACCTATTCTGGGGTCATACTTCATTCACCTTGTAAATGACAAGTTGGATTGTGATCCAGACATGAAACATAAAGTTGGATTTTTATTTTTTACATAAATTGACTAGGTATACTGATGTATCCATTTGGTCTATGACTGTAGAGGAAATAAGGCATATATTCAGTTAGCTGGCTCTCAGAAACTCCTTGTTAGGCATTGTTAGTGAGGAAGGTGGGAGGCTACTTTGTTTTTTTCTGCAGAACTCCTTGACCAACTGCAAGAGATTTATCCAGATTGGGAGTACCAAATTGCTGTGGGATAATGGTCTGCACCCTGTTGATTGTATTTTAATAAAATGCTGATTGGTGAGTAGCCAGGCAGGGAGTATAGGTGGAACAACCAGGCAGGAAATATAGGTGGGGTGGTGAGAACAAAAGAATTCTGGGAAAATGAAAGATTAAGTCTGCAGTCATCACCCAGACACAGAGGAAGCCAGACACAAAGCAAGCAAGATGTGACTGCCTTGTCAAAAAAAATGCCAAGCCACGTGGCTAACACAGACAAGAATATTAATAAGATGTAAGAAAGAGTTAATAGGAAGCCTGAGCTAATAGTTTATGATTAATGCAGACCTCTGTGCATTTCTTTGGGACTTAATGACTGTGGGACCTAGTGGGCCAGAAACCCCTATCAACATCAAATAATCCCAAATGTGAGTTTATGGGATGATTATTCAAGTTCAAACTCTACAAGAGTGTAGACAACTCTTTGTACCCATGTGCATTACATGTCAATTAGTGAGACATTTGTTTTTAAAAACATCTCCTAAGCACAATTCTTTATTTTTAGCCTTATCTGATTTCTAGCAGCCATGAAGACTTAATTGTTATTGTCACAGTAACCAATATTTTCTCTTGGATTTTTTTAACTAAAAGCATAATGTACAGAATCTCTTGAAAGTCATCTCTTAGATCTTTTTACAGAACCAACTTGAATCTGTGTAAACACAAAGGTATGCCTGAAGCTGCTTTTGTAGAAAATAGTGCTATTCTTCTATAAGACCGGAATATAATGTTTCATAGGAAATCGTTTTTTATCTGTTTGAAAAGCAAAAGTCATTCAATAGATAATGCCTGTTCATGATGTAATGACAGAAAAGGCAAGAATGTAATGACTTTGAACTTTCAAAAAAAAAAAAACCAGCTTGCATTTCTGAGAGGTTCTTCTGTCCCTTTTATTTCTTTATTTATTTTCAAGTCCTCATGAGTGTGTGTGCACGTGCTCATGAATCTACTATATATGCATGTGTGATAACACTGTGTGTGTGTGTGAGAGAGAGAGAGAGAGAGAGAGAGAGAGAGAGAGAGAGATTATCTTTTTAATGAAATAAAATGGAGAGCTAAAAAAAAAAACAAAAGAATGAGAGTAACCTTGGCAGTAACTCCACATCAGGACCATTTGGGTCATCATTCCAGTCACAATAAGTGAGTACCAAATATCACCCTGTGATATTTGTCTGATTCATTTGCTTGAGCCAGTAAAGACTTTCTACCTGGTCAAGATCGTGCAAGTCTTTTCCGGACCTTCTGTCCGTCAAGCCCCACAATAAGAAGTACAAACCTGGATGTTCCTGCCCTACAAAAATACATACACTGAAGGGAGAGCATTTCATCAACAAAAGGTGTGATGTTATTGAAAGATACAAGTTATAAATTGAAGGCTGTGAGTGAAAGCTTGGACAGCCGTACATCATAGATGCTCCCAAGTGACACGGTCATCATATACATAAAAGGGGCTTGGCAAATATTTGTTGAATACTGAGTCAATAAAGGCCTCCCACCTCCCAAGTTCTACTGAAAGGTCACCTTGAGCCGGATTACTTACACAGTTATTAATTTTCAAGTCCGTTCTGCTGTGGTTTCTTCCTGGAGCAAAGCCAAATGAGTCTCTGAAGGAAAGAAACTGTGAGGTCAGATGTGGGTTGAAGTGAAGACTGCAGGAGATGGGGAGCAAAGCCACAAAGCACTCAGCCTCTTGTGGTTCTTCCATCTCACTCACTGGCCTCTCTAGTTCTGTCACTTCCGTCACTCTTTAGCTGTTTGGTACACCCCTTGTTTCTATTTCCTGCTTCCAAGGCACAAAAAGAGTCCATTATTTATTGTGGACTAATGTCACACAACAGGACTCTGACGAGAATTAGCCACATTTGTTAGAAACATCTATGTGGAGATTCATTCCTTTGACCAACACAGTGGGCTTTTTTTAAACATTTTTTGTGATGTAGGAGGGTCATCTGTCTATGTGTTACTTTCATTGGTTAATAAAGAAACTGCCTTGGCTTTTTGATAGGGCAGAACTTAGATAGGTGGAGTAGACTGAACAGAATGCTGAGAAGGGAAGTGAGTCAGTCGTCATGACTCTCCTCTCCCAGACGGACGCAGGTTAGGATCTTTCCCGGCAAGCCACCACCTTGTGGTGCTACACAGATTACTAAATATGGGTTAGAGCAAGATGTGAGAATTAGCCAATAAGAGGCTGAAACTAATGGGCCAAGCAGTGTTTAAATGAATACAATTTGTGTGTTGTTATTTCGGGTGTGTAACTAGCTGGGAGCTGGGTGGCGGGACGCAGCCCGCTGCTCCTTCTACATCTTTGAAATTGGTTTTATTTTTTTTTCTTCATCAGAACACAGAGCAGCACTTGGGGAAGGGAGCTGCTCAGTGCAGAGTGCTGGTAGAACCTGCACTTAGGGAAAGATGTGCATCCTCACTTGTCTATGGATGCGCATCCCTCATCTCTTCCGTAGTACCCTTCCATTAGTTCATGGACTGACATTTTCAAACATTTTTGAGAATGTAACCTTTTGCGTTGTTGCTTCCAGTGACAATCTTCTTAGTTGTGGCTTTCCTTCACCATGAGATGAAAGGCAGTCCTTCGTTTTCTTCAGGAAACTGATTATGACCATTAGTAAGTGTTCTTTCCACAGTTCCTTCTACTGCCACTATGTCTATAACTAGTGAAACCAAGGGTTGGTAGGAAATTTCTCAACTTGAGAAAAATTTTTTGGGTCCTGAGAAAATTAGTGTTACCAGTAGTTATAGCCAAATGCCTGACATAAACAATCTACAGGAAAGAAGGCTTCTTTTGATAACAACTTCATAGGCTTTGGTCTGTGGTTTGTTGATCGCACGCTTGTTATATGAATTATACTAAATATGAATATGATCGAGCATACTTGAGAAGACTATCATAGTGACAGAATTACATGAAAAGGAATCTCTTCCTTATTCTCCATTTTTATTGAATAGGATATAGACTGAACCTTCATAGACATGTCCCCAGCTAGGTTCCACAACCTCCCAAAATAATGTCACCAACCCAGGACCAAACTTCCAACATACAAGCCTTCATTTTCAACTGTTACCATAAACAGTACTAATAATCCATTAATGATAGAAGGAAACAAAAGTAAAAAATGTCATTCAATTCAATTACTTTCTTTTTTTTTTTTTCCTCATGGTTTATTTTTTTTTTATATTTAAAAATTCCATCTCCTTCCCTCCTCCTCCCCCCTCCTCCCCTCCTTCTCCCCCTTCTCTCCCCTCCTTCTCCCCCTTCCCTCCCCGCTCCCTCCACCCATACCTCCCCTCCCTCCCTCTCAAGGCCAAGGAGCCATCAGGGGTTCCCCACTCTATGCTAAGACCAAGTCCTCCCAACTCCCCCCAGGTCCAGGAAGGTGATCGACCAAGCTGAGAAGGCTCCCACAGAGCCCGTCCATGAAGAACAATCAGAGCCCAGAGCCATTGTCCTTTGCTTCTCAGGCAGCCCCCGCTGTTTGGCCACACTCAGAGGAGCGGGTTTGGTCGCATGATCCATCATTCCCATTCCAACTGGAGTTGGTGATCTCCCATTAGTTCTGTCCCACCGTCTCCATGAAGTGAACGCACCCCTCTCGTTCCTGACTTTCTCCCTCATGTTCTACGCTCCTTCTGCTCCTCATCGGGACCTTGGGAGCTCAGTCCAGTGCTCCAATGTGGGGCTCAGTCACCTTCCCCATCTGTCGCCAGCTGGAGGTTCCCTCACGGTCCTGACTTTCTTTCTCATGTTCTCTCTCCTTCTGCTCCTCATCAGGACCTTGGGAGCTCAGTCCGGTGCTCCAAGGTGGGGCTCTGTCATTTTCTTCATCTATCGTCAGGTGGAGGTTCTATGGTGATATGCAAGAAATTCATCAGTATGGCTATAGGAACTGGCCTTTTCAGGCTCCCTCTCCTCAGCTGCCCAAGGAACTAACTGGGGGCGTCTCCCTGGAAACCTGGGAACCCCTCTAGGGTCAAGTCACTTGACAACCCTCAGGTAGCTCCTTAAATTAAGATATATGCTTCCCTGCTCTCATATCCACCCTTCCTCTATCCCAAGCACCCCATTCCTCCGAGCTCCCCCCGCTCTCCCCTTCACACTTTTCTCTCCCCATCTTCCCTTGGCCCAGTCTTGCCCAACCCTCAAGTTCCCAATTTTGCCTGGCGATCGTGTCTACTTCCAATATCCAGGAGGATTACTATATCTTTTTTGGGAGTTCACCTTCTTATTATCTTCTCAAGGATCCCAAACTTATAGGCTCGATGTCCTTTAATCATGGCTAGAAACCGAATATGAGTGAGTACATCCCATGTTCATCTTTATGGGTCTGGGTTACCTCACTCAGAATAGTGTTTTCTATTTCCATCCATTTGCCTGCAAAATTCAAGATGTCATTGTTTTTTACCGCTGAGTAGTATTCTAGCATGTATATATTCCACAGTTTCTTCATCCATTCTTCCACTGAAGGGCATCTAGGCTGTCTCCAGGATCTGGCTATTACAAATAATGCTGCTATGAACATAGATGAGCATATGTTTTTGTTGTATGATTGGGCATCTCTTGGGTAGATTCCCAATAGTGGAATTGCTGGGTCCTGGGGTAGGTTGATCCCGAATTTCCTGAGAAACCGCCACACTGCTTTCCAAAGTGGTTGCACAAGTTTGCATTCCCACCAGCAATGGATGAGTGTGCCCCTTACCCCACAACCTCTCCAGCAAAAGTTATTATTGGTGTTTTGGATTTTAGCCAATCTGACAGGTGTAAGATGATATCTCAAAGTTGTTTTGATTTGCATTTCCCTGATAGCTAGGGAGGTTGAGCATGGCCTTAAGTGTCTTTTGGCCATTCGAACTCTCTTCTTTTGAGAATTCTCTGTTCAGTTCAGCAGCCCCATTTTTAATTGGGTTAATTGGCATTTTACCGTCTAGTCTCTTGAGTTCCTTATATATTTTAGAGATCAGACCTTTGTCGTTGCAGGGTTGGTAAAGATCTTTCCCGTCAGTAGGCGGCCTTTGTGTCTTAGGTGACAATGTCCTTTGCTTTACAGAAGCCTGCTACAACTTCAGGAGGGTCCCATTTATTCAATGTTGCCCTTAAAGTCTTGTGCAGCTGGGGTTATGCATAGGAAACGCGTTCCCTGTGCCCATTTGTGTTGTAGAGTACTTCCCACTTTCTCCTCTATCAAGCTCAATGTGTTTCAAATTAATATTGAGGTCTTTAATCCATTTTGGACTGAGTTTTGTGCATGGTGAGAGATAGGGATCTACTCTCATTCTTCTACAGGTTGACATCCAGTTATGCAGCACCATTTGTTGAAGATGCCCTCTTTTCTTCCATTGTGTACTTTGCGCTCCTTTATCAAAAATCAGGTGTTCATAGGTTTGTGGTTTAAGATCCGGGTCTTCTATACGATTCCATTGGTCAACTTCTTGTTCTTATGCCAATACCAAGCCCGTTTTCAATACTGTAGCTCTGTAATAGAGTTTGAAGTCAGGGATGGTAATGCTCCAGAAGTACCTTTATTGTATAAGATTTTTTGGCTATCCTGGGTTTCTTGTTTTCCATATAAAGTGATTATTGTCCTCTCAATCTCTGTGAAGAATTTTAATGGACCTGATGGGATTGCATTGAATCTATAGATTGCTTTTGGTAGAATTGCCATTTTTACTATGTTGACTCCTCCCAATCCACGAGCAGGGGAGATCCTTCCATTTTCTGGTATCCTCTTCAATTTCTTTCTTCAAAGACTTAAAGTTCTTGTCAAATAAATCCTTCACTTCTTGGTTAGCGATACTCCCAGATATCTTATGCTATTGTGGCTTGTGAAAGTGATACTTCTCTGATTTCCCTCTCTGCTTCCTTATCCTTTGTGTATAGGAGGGGCGACTGATTTTTTGGAGTTGATCTTGTATCCTGCCACGTTACTGAAGGCGTTTATCCAGCTGTAGGAGTTCTTTGGTGGAGTTTTTGGGTCGCGTATGTATACTATCATATCATCTGCAAAATAATGAAAGTTTAACTTCTTCTTTCCAAATTGAATCCCCTTGATTCCCTTATGTTGTCTTATTGGTTATTGCTAGAACTTCAAGCACTATATTGAAGAGATAAGGAGAGAGTGGACAGCCTTGTCGTGTTCCTGAATTTAGTGGGATAGCCTTGAGTTTCTCTCCGTTTAATTTGATGTTAGCTGTCGGCTTGCTGTAAATAGCTTTTATTATATTTAGGAATGACCCTTGTATCCCTAATCTCTCCAAGACCTTTATCATAAAAGGGTGCTGAATTTTGTCAAATGCTTTTTCAGCATCTAATGAGATGACCATATGGTTTTTTTCCTTCAGTTTATTTATATGATGGATTACATTGATAGATTTTCGTATGTTGAACCAGCCCTGCATCTCTGGGATGAAGCCTACTTGATCGTAATGGATAATTTTTCTAATGTGTTCTTGGATTCGGTTTGCCAGTATTTTATTGAGAATTTTTGCGTCAAATGTTCATAGAGTGAGATTGGGCCTGTAATTCTCTTTCTTGGTTGAGTCTTTGTGTGGTGTTTAGGTATCAGGGTAGACTGTAGCTTCATAGAAGGAATTTGGCAGTGACTCTTGTGTTTCTATATTATGAAATACCTTAAGGAGTATAGGTATTAGGTCTTCTTGGAAGTTCTGGTAGAATTCCGCATTGAAACCATCTGGTCCTGGGCTCTTTTTGGTAGGGAGGTTTCTGATAACAGTTTCTAATTCATCGCGACTAACAGGACGATTTAGAGCATTTACCTGGTCCTGGTTTAACTTTGGTATATGGTATTTATCTAAAAAACTGTCCATTTCTTTTACATTTTCCAATTTTGTGGCATACAGGCTTTTGTAGTAAGATCTAATGATTTTCTGAATTTCCTCTGTGTCTGTGGTTATGTCCCCCTTTTCATTTCTGATCTTGTTAATTTGCGTGTTCTCCCTCTGCCGTTTGATTAGTTTGGCTAAGGGTTTGTCAATCTTGTTGATTTTCTCCAAGAACCAGCTTCTTGTTTCATTGATTCTTTGGATTGTTTTCTGTGTTTTTATTTTGTTGATTTCTGCCCTCAGTTTGATTATTTCCAGTCTTCTACTTCTCCTAGGTGAGTCTGCTTCTTTTTTTTCCAGAGCTTTCAGGTGTGGCTGTTAGTCCCAATGAGTGCTTTCTCCGTTTTCTTTAAGTGGGCACTTAGTGCTATGAACTTTCCTCTTAGCACTGCTTTCACATTGTGTCCCATAGGTTGAGTATGTTGTGTCTTTGTTTTCAATTAAAATTCAAGAAAGCCTTTAATTTCTTTCTTTATTTCTTCCTTCCTTGAGCACCAGGTGTGGGGTCAGTAGTTGACTGTTTCGTTTCCATGAGTTTGTGGGCCTTCTGGGGGTAGCATTGTTGTTGAATTCTAATTTTAATCCATGGTGATCCGATAAGACACAGGTGGTTACTAATATTTTTTTGTAACTGTGGAAGTTTGCTTTGTTACCAAGTATATGGTCAATTTTCGAAAAGGTTCCATGAGCCGCAGAGAAGAAGGTATATTCTGTTCCTATTTGGGTGGAATGTTCTATAGATGTCTGTTAAGTCCATTTGGTTCATTACCTCCATTAAGTCTTTCAATTCTCTGTTAGGTTTCTGTCTGATTGACCTGTCCATTGGTGAGAGAGGAGTGTTGAAGTCTCCAACTATTAGTGTGTGTGGTTTGATGGCTGCCTTGAGTTCTAGAAGTGTTTCTTTTACATAAGTGGGAGCTTTTATATTAGGGGCATAGATATTCAGGATTGAGACTTCATTCTGAAGGATTTTTCCTGTTATGAGTATAAAGTGTCCCTTTCCATCTCTTCTGATTGATTTTAGTTTGAAGTGAACTTTGTTGGAAATTAGTATGGCCACACCCGCTTGTTTCTTAGGGCCATTTGCTTGATAAACCTTTTCCCAACCCTTTACTCTGAGTAGGTGCCTGTCTTTGTGGTTGAGGTGTGTTTCTTGTAAACAGCAAAATGTTGGATTCTGTTTTCGTATCCAGTCTCTTAGCCTGTGCCTTTTTATAGGTGAATTGAGTCCATTGATATTAAGTGATATTAATGACCAGTGGTTGTTAACTTCAGTCATTTTTAGTAGTAGAGTTTGTGTGTTTCCCTTCTTCTAGATGTGCTGGTGAAGGGTCGCTAGATGCCTGAGTTATTGTCGGCGTTGTTGGACTCCTTGGTTTGTGATTTTCCTTCTATTACTTTCTGCAAGGCTGGATTTGTGGCTGCGTATTGTTTAAATCTGTTTTTGTCCTGGAATATCTTGTTTTCTCCATCAATGGTGAATGCAAGCTTTGCTGGGTATAATAGTCTAGGCTTGCATCCATGTTCCCTAAGTGTCTGTAGCACATCTATCCAAGCTCTTCTGGCTTTCATGGTTTCCATTGAGAAATCAGGTGTAATTCTGATAGGTTTCCCTTTATATGTTACTTGACCTTTTTCCTTTGCAGCTCTTAATATCTGTTCTTTATTCTGTATGTTTTGTGTTTTGATTATTATATGGCGTGGGGATGCTTTCTTTTGATCCAGTCTATTTGGTGTTCTGTAGGCTTCTTGTACCTTCATAGGAACATCCTTCTTTAGGTTGGGGAAGTTTTCTTCTATAATTTTGTTGAATATGTTTTCTGGGCCTTGAGTTGTAATTCTTCTCCTTCTTCTACCCCAATTATTCTTAGGTTTGGTCTTTTCATGGTGTCCCAGATTTCCTGAATGTTTTGTGTTAAGAATTTGTTAGATTTGTTTAGTTCTTTAATCTGTGAGTTTATTTCCTCTATAGTATCTTCAGAGTCCGAGATTCTTTCTTCCATCTCTTGTATTCGGTTGGAAATACTTGTCTCTGAAGTTTCTGTTCGTTTACCTCAGAGTTTCCATTTCCAGTCGTCCCTCAGATTGTGTTTTCTTTCTTCAATACCCCTCCATTTCATTTATCAGGTCTTGTACTGTTTCCCTTACCTGTTTGATTGATTTTTCTTGTTATTCTTGTTTTTCTTGGGTATCTTGAGAGATTATTTATTCGTCTACCTTTTTGTTTGTCATCTCCATTTCTTTATGGCAGTTTGTTTACCTGCCTGTTTAAGGTCCTCTATTATTTTTCATAAAGTACTGTTTAATGTCGGTTTCTTCTATATCTTCTGGGGTAGGGTGTTCAATTCTTGTTGTTTCGGGATGTCTGGCTTGTGGGTGATGTCATGTTGCCTTCATGTTGTTGGAGGAGCTCCTGCATTGGCGCCTGCCCATCTCTTCCTTCAAAAGAGCTGCGGAGGTGTTGGGTGTCCCCAACGATGAATGGATCCTCCTGCAGACTGTGAGGTCCCCCTTGCAGGCCAAGCAGCTCTCAGACAAAGCCTACCTTGCTCCGGGCAGTCAAATGAGGAGGGGGACCTCCCACCCGGCCTGGGTGACTCAATTCCAGGTCCCCAGAGCCCAAACAGGCTGAGCTGTGGGATTTTGTGGCCCCAAAGCCGGGAGGATGAGGCAGGGGGGAGGGGGGAAGGAATTCTGGGTGCAAGCTGGGAAGGGACAGGAAGAGAGAGGCAGTATCCGGGGAGAATAACCCCTGCAGGAAGAGCAGGAAGTGTGCTGGTGGCAGGGGGAGTTGTGGAGAGTCGGTGGTCCCTCTCCGGGCAGCTGCCGCGGTTCGGGCACTCACTCCTCACTCACCCCAAAGATGATGGATCCTCCTGCAGACTGTGAGGTCCCCTTGCAGGCCAAGCAGCTCTCAGACAAAGGCCTACCTTGCCCCAGGCAGTCAAATGAATGAGGGGAGACCTCCACACCGGCCTGTGTGCAACTCAATCTTCCGGGTCCCCAGAGCCCAACAGGCTGAGCTGTGGGATTTTGTGGCCCCAAAGATGGGAGGATGAGGAGGGGGGGGGGGGGGAGGGTTCTGGGTGCAAGCTGGGAAGGGACAGGGAGAGAGAGGCGGTATCCGGGGAGAATACCCCTGCAGGAAGAGCAGAAGTGTGCTGGTGGCAGGGGGAGTTGTGGAGAGTCTGTGGTCCCTCTCCGGGCAGCTGCCGCGGTTCGGGCACTCACTCCTCACTCACCCCAAAGAACGATGGATCCTCCTGCAGACTGTCAGGTCCCTTGCAGGCCAAGCAGCTCTCAGACAAAGCCTAACCTTGCTCCGGGCAGTCAAATGAAGGAGGGGACCTCCCACCGGCCTGGGTGCACTCAATTCCGGGTCCCCAGAGCCCAAACAGGCTGAGCCCAAAGAATGATGGATCCTTCTGCAGACTGTGAGGTCCCCTTGCAGGCCAAGCAGCTCTCGACAAAGGCGCTACCTTGCTTCCGGGCAGTCAAGGAAGGAGGGGGACCCTTCAATTACTTTCATGTAAGTTATAAGACAATTTGGATAATTGTTTCGATCTAAAATATGATGAAGTTGATTTATGTATTCTATAATCAAGGACAAAAATAAAGAAGTGACAGTCTGAGCTCAAACAGCTAGAAAGCCACCCTATGCACTTTTACAACTTCAGTCTCCTTGGAAACAAATACCTCTGTCCACTCTGCCCTTAGTTCCTCTTTTAATTCAACAAACATACTGAGATCTGGAGCAGCACCTACAGTGGGGAAAGACACACAATCAAGGAAAAAGTACTCATGTTCTATTTGAGTGGAAAAAGCCGGCATGAAGCAAAGTGTCCAAAAAGGTGTTTCCAAGTCTGTCTTCAAAATCACACATGTGGGGAAGGACATAATAAATGCTTTCAGATCTGTCGGTCCACTGCAACTTACCTGGACACACCATTGACCAGTTGGCTGGAAACTATGAGCACATAAAAGAAATGTTATCATTGCCCCTGGGAAAAATCTCATTCCATATTTCTGCAAACATGAGGAAATATGCTTACAACCTTTTTACTTTTCAGGCTTCTGTGGGTTGTATTTGTGATATTTATAAAGGTTTAATTCTCCAAAGGAAACTGCAAAATGAAATTTGACTTCTTAAGCTAACACTGTAAAATACATAAAAATATTGTATTTCTAACACATTCTCTTCAATAAAAAAATGGACTTTACATAGTGAAGGGAACCCTGATGGCTCTTTGTCTTTGGAGAGGGGTGGAGTGGGGGTATGGGTAGAAGGGAGGGGAGGGAAGGGGGAGGAGGAGGGGAGGAGATGGAAATCTTGAATAAAAAAATGAGAAAAAAATAATATAAAATAGAGAATACCACTTTATGTCTCAATAAACTATGAAAAACATATCCACTCTGCATTTTAAAAAAAACAGTATTCTTCAAGGTACAGAAACAAAATATTCAAAATTTAGTGGTACTTAAAATGCTGGGCACATGCCAAGAGTGGCCTCTCATCCCTCTAGCTGCAATAAAAGATTATACTGAAGAATCTGGATGTCATAGAAACAAGGACCATCTCATTCCAGTATCCCAAAGCTTATTGAAAAGGTTGGTGTTGAGTTGATGAAAAGACTTCAAGAGATAATTTAAAATGAGTGTGTAAAAATCTACTGAAGTATTTTGAAAGGAAGAAAAAACTCAAAATAATTCTGAGTAAATTCAGTCTGTATAAGACAGCAATTCTCAACTTGTGGGTTACAAGACTTTGAGGGATTGAATAATTCTTTCAGAGGGGTTGCCTAAGACCATCATAAACCACAGACAGACATTTACATTACGATTCATAGCAGTAGCAAAATTAAAGTTATGAAATAACAACAAAAATAACTTTATGGTGGGGGGGGGTGGTAGTCACCAAAACAAGGGAAACTGTATTAAAGGGTTTTACCATTAAGAAGGTTGAGAACCACTGTCTTAGCCAAAATGATGATAGGGACTAAGATATGGAAATTTTTTTGACTTGTGGAAGAATCTTCTAGCTCTTAGAACTTAATGAAATGATTCTGGGATGTCTTACACAGCAATAGTCCTCCACCATTGGCAGTGGACTAACGGAGTCTGACCAGCCACACCATTACTACCACCCATTTGAAGAGCTCCCTGCCATGTGTCAGGTTCTACAATAAGTGCTATGCCTGGAATATTTCATGCAGTCTTTCATCCCCAATCTCATTCAGTATATTATTATTTCCACTTTGCAGAGTACACGAGACACAGAAGATATATCTTTTTCAAAGTCATGGAAATAATAATGTCTTAGTTACTGTTTTATTGTCATAATCACACATCATGACCAAGGCTACTTATGAAAGAAAACATTAACTTGGGGGCTCATAGTTCCAGAGAGTAGTGGAGTCTGTGACAATCATCGTGAAGACCATGGCAGCAGTCAAGCAGGCACGGCACTGGGGCAGTAGCTGAGAGTCTACATCTGATCCACAAGCTAGAGGCAGAGAGATAGCTTACTGGGAATGGCATGGTCCACCCCCAGTGACACACCTCCTCCAAGACCACACCTCCTAGTCCTTCCCAAACAGTTCTGTCAACTGGGTACCAAGCATCCAAACACATGAGCCTGGGGAGGGAGTGAGGTGAGGAATTCTAATCCAAATTACCACAAATAGAAAGCAGTTGAGTGAGGTTTTAAATTTCATTATGACCCCAAGTCAATAATATAGCATTCTTTCACTAGGGTTGCTATGTAAAAGACTTACACAGGGTTATTTCCAAGGGACAGCTAAAATCAATGATCTAATATTCATTTGCATAATGTGTTTTAAAACCTGGAGACTTTACAGTTCTACAAATATGAAGACCAGATAATTAATGGATGAATGCCACAAAATTAATCATGGTGAAGTTTTTACTTTCTAGAACTTACTTTATTGGACTCAATCAGTATTGTACTCTTTGCAAATTATTTCTCCTTCCTAGGACAGATCTGGGTATAGGGAGAAGAGAAGAATAAATATACAGCATGGAATACTCTATCCAATTCATGCCAAGAATAAGCAAATCTGGCAGGAAGGGCCTATGCTTTTCAAATGGTAGAAAATGGATAAAGAAAGAGAATGTAGCCAAGAACTCATGTTTCATGAGTCGATGAGAACAGTCCTCAATGCCTGAAGGAGAGCTGAGCTGCTATAAGTGAAGGCATACATGGTTACCGCCCCCACACTCATCCAGCTCTTCTCTGAACAATGAGAAGGCTTTCATGACGACAGTCACACACTGATGTGCCTCTGGACTCGCTAACCTCTTCATTGTCACCTGTCATATGCCCTTCATGTATTTCCTTCTTCACTCATTTTGAAGCTAATCTACTTTCCTATCAATCTGCTTATCAAATGCTCATTAATAACCTTTCATGTCAACAGGAACTACTATAAGCCTGTGTTGATTTTATAAATAAAGAAAGTGAGGGTCATGAAGGTGATTGAAATTGCACGCAGTTCACACATGGCCAAATAAAATAATGAGGATGTGCTGACTTGCAGAACAATATTCTTATACCACATAGACTCTTCCCCAGAGTACAGACAGGACATGGGGATCTAAAATGTAGGGGACCTAGAAACAAGCATATCCTTAGTAATGTGTATCCATGGCCTTCTCCCATTATTGTTTATCTTTATAAAGCCTAAAATTTTTCACTCTACAGAACTGAGGTGCAAACAAATCCTTCAGAAAGCACAGCTGTATATATCCGTTATTTACTCCTTACGTTTCAAGGAGAGTCCTAAATTGGTGTATTTTGAACATTTTCTTTGGGAGCTGAAGGAATGACTCTTAGTAAAGAGCTTGTCATACAAACTGGAGAAGCTGAGTCTGGCTCCCAGCACGTATGTAAAAGCCTAGGTGTTGGAGTGTAGTCTCATAGTGCTACAGAGACAGAGGTAGGAGGATCAGTGAGCCCAAGTTACAAAAACAGTCTCTGTCTTTCAAAAAAATTAAATTTAATTGGACTGTTCCTAAGGAATGACATCCAAAATTATCCTCTGATTCCAATGTGCACACAGATATGCATGCCCCCATGCCTGTGCATATGCACACAAACCTTCACATGTACACATAAATAGTAATTAAACGTTATGTTTTTAACACATCCAATGGCAACTGTAGGTCTTAGATTTTTATGTATTTATGAAAACTACACAATAAAAACAAAACATGTTTGGAAAGTGGTATATGAGTTGTTTTAAACGTACGCGTGTTTAGATACAGGAAAGAATGCAAGGGGAAAAAACAGAAATCAGGAATGTACATCTTAATAACCTATGCATGAGCCAAGTTTGAGTGCACCTGTAATCCCGGCACTTGGGAGGCAGAGAAAGGAAAACCTCTGTAAATTAGAGTTTAGTCTGGTCTGTACAGTGAGTTCTAGTATAGCCAGAGCTACATAGTGACATCTAGTCTTGAAAAAATACAATAATAAGGGGCTGGAGCGATGGCTCAGTGGTTAAGAGAACTGACTACTCTTCCAGAGGACCATAGTCAATTCCCATAACCCACATGGCAACTCACAACTGTCTGTAACTCCAAGATCTGATACCCTCATACAGACATATATGTAGGTAAAATACCAGTGCACATAAAATAAAAATAAAAATACAACAATAATAATAATAATAATAACATAACAATAAATAATCTACACATGATTGAAAGGCATATACCAGAGAAATGTTATTTTTAATTGGTTATTGTTTGTCTATCTATATCCATTTTTTATAAAACTAATTTAGAAAAATTCAGGAGTAATAAAACTAGAGGTCAAGTCTCCCAGATCTCCTATTTTGGGAGGATGGGGTTAGAGAAGTCAACAATCTTGATAACATCAGGAGACTAAAAACTGGGCTTGGAAGGCTTTTACAGAGATCAAGGCATTCCTCAAGGAAGCAGCATGGCACAAAGGAAGAAAATAACTGGCTTGCATCAGCTGGATGATGACGGGCTGCAATTCTGTTTTTCAGACCACTGCATTGTTTGGGAACTGCAGTCTCTCCACAGAGAATCTTCCTGTTACCTGGACTGGCAAGCAAGAACCCTAACAGAAGCATTGTGTCTGGATTCTGTCGCTATTTAATTATTCATTAGAAAGAAAACCTACTTCTTGAGTACAGAAAATAGGGTCCTCATAGATTACTATAGCTCAGAGCAAACCACAGAGAGAAAAAAAACTGTTTCTCTCCCCTCCCCCCCAAAAAATGATCTACAAAGTAATTCATGTATTTAACTGGGTGGCAACATATTGCTAAGAATTAACAGCTAATTCTAACATGTTAGACACTTGTAGTCTTGAGGGTAAGAAAGTACTGGAATATAATGGAAAGCCTTGGAGTACTCTAATCAGTGCTATAAAGGCCAGGTTTCCAAGGAAAAGTACCCACATGTTCTAGAAAGCTGGATTAAACCAGTAGGAACCAAGAGGTACTTACTTCAAAATGAAATATTGACATGGAAAGATGATGTAACTCAAGCTCCTCAAAACCGGAGACATGGAATTCTCTCTCTTTTTGAGCAAAATACACCAAAAAGGAAATTTGTGAAATCTAACACAGAGCATGTGTGCATCCTGGAATCACACACTGTGCTAACAGAAAAGATATTCTTAAAAGAGTGTCTATTATTCCCAGTATAAGGACGGGAGTTGCACCTTCAAAGGTGTATCACAGTCTCAAAGTCACACAGCTAACAACTGAGAGGAATAATGTGACCCAACTGCCATGTCTCACGTTGGTTCTCTCTCATCAAGGTCACCCCACGATGATATGGTGCTAGATAATGCCTGAGACTATGTGGACCCCTGCATGTTTTGATAGCTATAGTTCAATCCCCATTCATGCTGTCATTGTAGATCCTTTCATAGCTTCTTGTGAATAGATCAATGTAGCTCAAGAGATGTCTCCAGGTTCTGTAAACAGACTTGAAGTTATTTGCCTATCGACTATGGGCTAGCTCTAGAATTTTGGATGTACCAGAGATAATTAGTGTGAGAACGCCAGAGAACTAGTCAGTTCCAGGAAATATGGATAACTAATGGGATCAACGAAGGCACAAACTCAAGGGAACACAGGGACATTAGTTTCTCTGAACAAAAGTAAAAAGATCTGAGAAGTTAAGGGAGAATCCAGAAGTGATGGTTTAATAAGGAGAATCCTTCAAGAAAGAGGGATAGTCAACTCTGTATACACCGCAGACAGGTCAAGTACAGTGCAATAGTTTTATGAAGCCCAAGTTCAGAAGTATTCCTGACCTCCATGAGAGACTAGAGCACAGACAGACCTTGTCCTAATGAATCTAGAGGTAGACAGGCTATAAGAAGTGTTCGTCTTTTGTGCTAGTGCTTCTAGGAAAGCTAGCTGCTACTTCACTGAGCAGGGTCACAACTTCTGCAGCTAGGAAGTGACATCGGCAAGCTCATATCAGTTTTTTGTACATCAGACAGTACGAGAATTCAAACCCCACCGCAAGACCACTCTCCTTAATGCACATACAAAGTCCCCAAACACCTTTTTCACCTGAGCCTTCCAAACTCACCCTTTCATGTTCTGTGTGGCATTCATCTCTCTCTCCCTATCCCATGCTTCTATGGTGATGTCCAATTACAATCATGGGCATGCTAACTCTCAATCGGATCTCAGAGGGGTGAGAGAGTTGCCCAAGACAAATTATCGGGAAGCAGAACTAGTATTCTGATCCAGTCTGTCTGTTGCCACAACCTGACCTCTTCACCACTGCACCATATTTAGAAGGTTCAGATAATGCACATCCTACCAACTCAGTATCAGTAATGGAGATAATAACATAGCTATGAACACTGTGTTTCATATTTTCTTCAATGCTAGGACTATTACTCTATTCTGTGTCTACATGTAGGCTAAGTGGTGTTAGTGTAAAACCCTAGCTTCATTCAGGAGCATTTACCGAAGACCGTACTTTCACATTCCAACAACAGAGTCCACACAGGTCAAGTTCTTCACGATTTCTACATTGACTTAAGATATTTGGGGTTGGTGAGACAGTCCCCAAAAGGCCATGAACTTACCTAGGCAGATCTGAGTTCCAAATAGGATACATTTTAGAGACAATTAAGTCTTGATACGTAATTCTGCTCCAACTCCAGTCTGGTGTTTTGTTACAATGTTTTGAAAATATATCTTTGAGAAATAGAAACAAGACTATAAAGCAATCATTTTAAAATTTTATATATATATATGTATATATATATGTTAAAATATCTATATATCACAATTCTTTGGGAATTTCACATCATGCACCCCAATCCCACTCACCTCCCAGTCCCTCATATACTACTTCCAAACTTCCACACCGCTACAGTATCCTCCCAAAATAAAACTCCGCAAATATTTATTTAAAAACGAAACAACAACAACAGAAAAACCACCTTGCTCCTCCATCTTTCCCATCTCTCCAGCCCCTCCTCATTTGGTTTAGTAGCATTGAGAACTGCGGTATGTCACGCTGTGTACCCTTTTGTCCAATCAGACCCACGCACAAATGTTCATTGCCATGAGTCATTGGTTTGACTCAAGGCCTCTGGTCTCTGACACACCAGCATCACTGGACCCTCACTTAAACTCCCCTCGGATATCCTGTTTTGACCTGAGTCATGAGGACCCTGGGGTGACAGTTCTACAGGACCAGTCCCTTCATATACTTCAGTGGCTTATAGATGGGGTAGATGTTAGGGTGGGCCAATCCAAAGTCTAAGATGTACTTCTGAGTAGTAGCTGAGCAAGTCATTCTGGGCCAATGGAACCGCCACTTGAGGCGAAGGGCAGAGCCAGCTCTCCTAGGCCACGCCATTAAAGCCTACTTTCTCAAACCCTTGGTGAGGAATGGGGGCATATCTTCTAAGTACAGGGACCAGCTCTCCCATGGGGGCTGGGCCAGCTATCCCAGGGCCAGTGAAGGGTGGGGCTGGCCCAGCCCTGTCCTCTGATTTCGACAGGCATGGTTACTATAGCCCCCTGTAGTTATTATAGACCCCAGCTGCAGCAGAACCAAAAACCCAAACATGGCCATCGGGAGCAACTCAGGCCAAGATGCCATCATTGCCCTGGTGGCAGCACAGGTCACCCAGATAAAAATGGCTCTGACCGCTGAATGGCCCTTGGATACCAACATGGTCTCAGGTGACTGACCAGATCCCAGGCATCCACAGGGTCCTTGGTGGTAATAGGAGCCATGGACATCAACTCAAAGCCAGGATGCTGTAGGTCCAATGACCCAGACAGGACCCTCAGCAGCAGCCCAGGCCCAGATGACACCATGACTTCATGTGGCAATGCAGGCCACTCAGATAGCATGATTTCAGAGGCGGCATGACCCTCAGACATGAGCATAGTCACAGATTGTGGCCTAGACCTCATACAATGCACATTATAATCTCAGAAAAATAATATAATTAATTTAAAAAACAAAAACGTGTGTGTGTGTGTACACACACACACACACACACACACACACACACCTGTACAGCAAATAGGGGACTAGTGACCATTGCATAGACTGCAGATTCTAAGCTTCAGTCAGTTGGAACTTGGAAGGATGTTTTTCTTTTAAAGAAGTTAACATTAAATCCTCAGAAGATATTTGCCAAGTGTAAGAGTCAGTTGTAGGTTAGCCGTAACTTAAAGGGGGGAAATTAATAAACCTATGCAATTCAAGGCTCCAGAAATCAAGTTAGAGCTTGAAGGATGCTTCCATTTTCCCTCATGGGAAAGTTAGGCAAAAAAATGAGACTCGTCTTCACTTTAGCTACCCAAATGTTTGGCAACAAATTTCAAGCTTAATTATAACAAGCTTCAAATCATTAAGCATTGGGGTCCTGACAAATCACGCTTCTCCTTCTAGGAAATTAGACTTAACCCTATTCCTAAATCTTACCTATACTTTATTTAACCAATTCACTATATATAAACTTTTGAGGACAAACTTTGATTATATACAAATAATCAGGAATGATAAACATAATAGATCATCAGTAGATGGTTGACAAACCATTGACAGAGAGCAAGGAGAAATTGACAGGCATTTGTGACTCAGTAAAAATGAGACCTAAGAGAATTAAAGGACCCAAAAACAGCCGTATTGGCTCTGTAGCTCATTGACTGTGCAGAAGGTAACTCACATATAGGATAATCAGTTCAGTTTATGCTTGCTGAATAGCAAAAGCTAGAAACAACCAGGAAATAGCTTTCAAAATGAGTCCGAAGCTTGAGGAAAAGGTCTGAGCTAGAGATGTACATTAGTTTTCGGCAACAATGTAAAGTATTTGGCATGGGAACGAAAGCAGTGAGAAATCGCAATGAGAAAATTTTTGTTTTTCCTGAACATGGCAATAATAAGCTTTAGAACAATTCCAGGATAGAATTCCCATAAACACCAGAACTGATGGGGAAAACAGTATAGGAAAGCAGGCAAAAAACCCTACATGGAAGCAGGAAAGCACAGCATTTAGAAAATAAAGACCAAGTGTCTGGGGAGAACAGAAAGGACTGGTAAGGAAATGTTAAAAAGGCTGAAAAGCTGGGGCAGTTTGAAACTCTGCTCAGTCACGGTCTCCAGAACCTGCTAGAAGAAGTTGTCTCAAGAAGTAAAGGAGAATGGGGAGTGTAGAAAGCAGAAGCCCCCACTGATGTAGGAGATTGATGGAAAGTCGAAGACAAAAGGGAGTTGAATTTTCTACTGGGAAGCTTGAGTGAAGGCCTTTTAGACAGGTACTGAATGGGTTGAGAAAGGCAACTCGCTGTGCATCCGGAGAACAGCCCTCATGAAGAATCACATAGCTCAGGCAAGTGTCCAGTAACGTCGTGATGGTTTCTTCTTCATGGCCACTGGAGAGCACATGGAACACTGCTGCAGGATCCAAGAAGCCAGGAGTTCATTTGACTGCGTCTGAGAAAACCACAGGCCACAAGGTCCATAGAGAATGCACCTGTAGTAAGTGTCACTAATGCGTGTTAACCCTGGGGCACGCTCTGGAGCAATCCTAAAGATGGAGTGTAAACTTCTAAAATACTGCCTCTTTCCTGGTGACAAACAAGTTTTGAGGTTGTGTGTGTGTGTGTTGTTGTTGTTGTTCCCATTATGAGGTAAATAAAAGGTAAAGATCAAGATGAACCCAATTATTTAAAATAAAATATATTGTATTATATTATGTATTAGTATGTATTAGTATATGTATAATATACTAATATTATAATAATATAATAATATAATATAATGTAATATGTATTAGTATATGTATATGTATATACATGTACATATACTAATACATCAACTGCAACATATAAATAGTCACCCTTCTATACTTTCAAACAAAAGCCATAACCAGCCAACCAGGAGACTGGTCTAATTTGTGTTGTAGAGCACGGTGATAAAATAGTGCCCACAATTTTATCCAGTGTGGAGAAATCACCAATAGGAAAGTAGGTGATGGAAACAAGGGGAAAGATGTCATCACTCATGCCAGGATCTTAGTGAGTGATGGAACATTTCCTAAGGGAGATCAAAGAAGAATGGAATTGCAGAATCTCACGGTAGAGAACATAGGCACCATCCTTCAGTTGGTTCCCTGCATTTAAGAGAAACCAATGGAAATTGCAACATTCAGAGAGAAGTCATATTTTCAATATAGTGGGAAATTATCAAGTGCATTCTGTAAGTATTGGCTTATCATAGATGAAGTTTGCAGGGGGAGGGGCAGTGAGGTCTGGTCCTCACCACAATTGGAAGACAAGAGAAACCCATAGAAAAGAATATACCTGGACCATGGGTAAGGTGATACTCCAAAAAAAAACATTGGTGCAGATGGTTTCAGTAGAAATTGTAGCTATGTGTAGAGACTCGGTGAACATACTTAACTGTAAATCACAGAGGACAGAGCTAACCAGTAGAGCACATGAAAAGGGATGCAACTGGTAGGTTTGGAGGTCAGTTCTGACAAAGGCTCTGATTAAGACTGATACAGATTCTAGCTAGAAGTCTAGCCTCTGCCAACTGAGCAATGAGCCCAAGCTACCTCTGTTTCTATTAGTGAATAACTTAAGCTATCGCTAATTCTATTTGGTGAATATCCCAAGATATGTCTAATTGAATCTGGTGAATAGAACCATCATACCAAAGTGTAGACATCTCCCAAAACACAAAATCTCTCACCACCCAAACTCTCTGGTCTATCAGTCCCCTTTTTATGGAATATGAAGTTCTACTGAGAGGCAGCTATGACTCAGAGAGAGAAAAATCATATTTAAGCGATAGGAAGGACATCCAAGCGTTAAGTGCAAATTCCAGAGAAATTCTGTAGTTCAGTCAGAACTTATGGAGAGCAGGCAATACTGGAAAAACAAACTTCCTGTTATATGGAATGGTTTGAAATATTTTAACCTCAAGGGTGAAGGCCATCAAGACCACAGTTTTACCAAGCAGAAAAGTCTTACCCAAGTGTGTGACATTGATCCACTCCTGCTCCTCCACCATAGAGAGAGTTTCTGTTGTTTTGCTTGCCTTGTACTTTTGTGGAATATTCGTTGAAGACATGTTACATTCATTTTTGCTGTGGAGTATTTGTTTAATGATGCAAAGATGTGTTGCATTCCTTTATATTTCATTTGTTTAACGCTGTTAAGTTGTGCTACTTTACCTGCCTAAAACACCTGGTTGGTCTAATAAAGAACTGAACAACCAATAGCGAGGCAGAAAAAGAGAAATAGGTGGGGCTGGCAGGCAGAGAAAATGAACAGGAGGAGAAACCTAGGTGAGGACAGAAAAGCAAGCAGCAAGAAAAGGAGAAGAGGACGCCAGGGGTGAACCACCCAGACACACAGCCAGCTATGGAGTAAGAAGAAAAAAAGGACATAGATACATAGGATAAAGAAGATAAAAGCCCAGAGGCAAAATGTAGTTAAAGAGAAACGAGATAATTTAAGTTAGAAAAGCTGACTAGAAACAAGCCAGGTTTGGTGACAGACCCTGTCTCTAAGAAGGAACAATGAAATGAGTGATAGAGCAGGGTAATTGGTGTATTTCTCTGGGCTCCACACATGCGTGTGTGTGTGTGCGTGCGCACACACACACACACACACACAAATAATGATGTTCTCTGGCTGGAAAGGAAACTAAAGGCAAAAACAAAATTGTACTTCACAGGCTTAGCCTTGACCCAGAGAGTGCGAGCTCTCTGGGTATTAACCTTTTGAAAATAATTCCTCACCCCTTTCCTCCATATGAAGAACCTGAGAACACAGCCCAGAAAGGAAGTACCTAGCCTCAGAGGAGACAGCCAGCTCGCCTAACGTCAGCCGCCCGGGGCCTCTTCCTTCTGACAGTGCTTAGTTCTTGTGTTTTATGACTTGGTTTTTTTTTATTCTTTGCTTATAGCTTGCAATTTATTCTCTCCCTGGAGTGTGACCTGTCGCATTATATCAGAAGTGTCCTTCTCTGCGTGGAAGAAGAAAACCAGCTGCGAAGACTTCCCCTGACACCACCTCTAAGCCACACGAGGCTAAATTCTCAGCTATTCCAGATGAGACTGCTAAGCAAATGTTGCATATAGATGGGGGGATTTGTTCACAGCAAAACAGCCAATTCTGTGGACTTCTGCCTTTGGAGGTGGCGGCTTAATCCCTGAAAAAGGCTGACATGTGTTCAGTTGAACAGCCTGGTGCCTGGCGGAGAGTTGACACTCAGTCATATTAATTAAATCTGGTTCTGAGTCTTACCCTTAGCAAGAATCCATGGGTGTGCTTTTAACTGACAGAATTGATAGAGAGAATAGTCATAAGGAAATAACCACATTTTAGAGTAGGAAAAGCCACCAGCAGATTCTGTATGATACAGTTGTGATGTGGGAGGGTCTTCTGTTTTAATAAAGAAACTGCCTTGGCTAGCCCTTTGGTGGGTGGAGTAGACAGAACAGGAAGAAGGAAGTGAGGTAGATGGCTCCAGACAATTGCCACGCCTCTCCTAAGTGGGGCAGACTGCCATGCCTCTCCTCAGAGAGAGAGATGCGATGAAGCCAGCCACCAGGTCAGATGTGCTGAATCTTTTCCGGTAAGACACCATTCGTGGTGTTACACAGATTATTACATATGGGTTAGTCAAGATGTGAGTAAGAGGCAGAAAATAATGGGCCAGGCAGTATTTAAAAGAATACAAGTTGTGTGATGTTATTTTGGGTAAAGCTAGTCGGGTGCCACGGGAGCAGGGCAGGAATGCAGCCCGCCGCTCCCATCACTACACAGTTGAGATGTTTCAGATCTGGAATCCTGTAGAGAGTGCTCAGGAGATCTGTTCAGGAAGCATCTTCAACCCACCAGCCTACATACACTCTGGCAACTTCATTTCTGAACCTATAAGAATGGATTTGTTTATCTGACCTCCTGCCTGTTTTATGTTTTCAATTTAGTGGGATGCTCAATTCTACATGCCCCTGCCTCATTCACAAACGGCGTTTCCCATCTTCTCCCTTCCATTTGCTGCCACCTTTGCAGTCTGGTATTCCATCACTGGCCTTTGTAGACCCAGCCTAAGAGCCCCATCTCTAGGAACAGCTCCGTAACTCACTGACTGCCGTAACAACGTCAGCGACACAACTCAGATACCTAGACCTTCAAGAGCGTGTTCTTGGAAGCTCGAGAAAGAGATAACCATGCTCCATGCCAACTCCAAAATAAAGGATGGTTCCTTAGAATAACACATTTAAATGTTGTTTTTCCTCTTTCTCTTTTTTAAGTCTTTAAATGCTACAGTTCCCTGAATTTGGTCCTTCGTCATTTTCATCTTCTTCATCTTCACTCTCTCTTAAGGGATTTTATTAAATCTCATGGCTATAAATATACTTTTGACTTTACTTTTGACTTCCAAATTTCTATCTACAGCCTAGTCCCCTCTCTCCTGAACTCCTGAAGATACTCTGGCATCTTCACTGAAAATCTATAAAGTTTTCAAGCATTAAATTTCTGCAACTGTGCTGGGCGGTGGTGGCACATGCCTTTAATCCCAGCACTCGGAGGTAGATGCAGGAGGATCTCTGTGAGTTGGGGGCCAGCCTGGTCTACAAAAGCTAGTTCCAGGACAATCTCCAAAGCCACAGAGAAACTCTGTCTCGAAAAAAACAAAACAAAACAAACAAAAAAAGAAACAACAACAACAAAAAAAAAAAACGATTTCCACATCTGCACTGGCCTCTTGATTTCCTCTCTGAAATAGGCTTTTTCTCTCCTGCCAACCTCACTGTCCACTGTGTTCAAAGGAAGAGAAAGAGGGAAAAAATAGGGTTGCAGAGGTGACTGAGTAATTAAGAGGATAATGTGACAATGACAAACCCTCTTAAAACTGCTTGAGAGGCTTACTTCTGCTTCATTTGCTGATTCAGATCCCAAATAAACTCTGAAGAAGGAGAACTGGCACCGTACACGAATAATAGTAAAATAAATAAACAATCGTGAATGATATGGTCAGCAAATGCCATTTAAAATGTCTGCCTCTCATCAAGAAACTACTGAAAATGGTGCTGCCTGTTGTTTTTTGAAATATAATTGCTAAGATGATGTGGGGACTCCATGATACACATGAAGAAAAGAAGATTAGAGCATAGTCATTTGTGCGGTGTCTAAATGCATGGTAAGAGGGTTTTTTATTTTCATTATTCCAAGGCAGGATCTCAACCCAAATCTGATGAGTCGGGGCTTTGAGATGTGCTAAATGGAATAAGGACTGGGAAGAGTCTCCCGAACCTTCTGCTTATCTTCTTTTCAAATCGTGCATGTGTTATCCTCACTGACTGCGTGTTCCCTCCCAAGAATTTGCCCTTGGATAATAACCAACATCTGGCTGTGATTAGCGTTTCTACTCCTAGAAATATCCATTGTAACAGTAGAAAGCGCCCCGTTCCCCTACATACCGTCAGGCAAGTCCACAACTGTTTATTAATTAGGTGCCCCTCTCACACATAGCGTATGCTGTGCCCAGGAAAGCACCTTCCTTGCTTCAACCCTCCCTGAGAGTCGGAACTACTTATTATTTTAATTATCACTTGTTATTAAATTTTAACTAAAAGTCTATGTGGTGTTAGCACTACCAAAACACTTTTTTCTTTCCAGGAGAGAACAAACTGTTAATTAAGAGCTGATTGGAGCTTAGGGTGATAAACCCCTCACCTCTAATTCCAGACATTTTTTTCTCTTCCTTTTGGCCCCATCATGAAGTAAAACAGCAAACCGATTCCAGAAATTCCACCAGATACCACTGACTAATGACTGTGGGACTTCTGCCAGGTGGCCTGTGAACATGTCCTTCCCATTGGCTTATCTTGACCTGTTATCCCGTTCTTTACGTCCCTGTGCAAAGAATCTGAAGATTACACAATAACAAGGTATTCCAATATGTTGGTGTGTTTAAAGATGCGATCATGTAAAGGAGGGGGGGTTAGTGCAATGGGGGCATTTGTGTTTAATGTCCATCCAAGGACAAAGCTAACAGCACTAGAAATAAAAGACATTTTGGTTTATTCTCTAGAGGCTAGGTGAGCACACAACCAAACAAAACCTACCCTCCACACAGCGTGACTTATTAAACCTGGACAGTGAAACCAAGTAACACCCTGAGCAGGGAACTAAGCCTCAGTGCAAGGTTTCCACAGGTGGAGCAAAGCAACCATGCTGAACTGAAAAAAAAACAAAATTTGGTGTGCCAATGCCGAATCTTCAGATACAAGCACAGATCACAAAATACAGATGGGAATTTTCTCTAACGAGTATTTTTCTTTAGAAAATGCTGATGGGAGTTACGCAACAACATGAAATAAGAAATTGTGGTCTGATTCCAGCTTTTTGACTCAGCTTCCTATATCAATTCATGCATTATATGGGGCCTTATTCCCAACACATTGTTATAAGATAAAGCCAGCTTTCTATTGGCTTCGGGGTAAAACAAAATGAGACATTTTCTGAGGTGACAATAAAACACACTTAGATTTTTAAAGAGGTTTTTAATGGAAAAATAAAGAATTTTTTCAATAATTCAGCTTGAAAAAATCATGTTTCTATAGATATTCAATATAGGATTGGGGGGGGGAGTAGATTGCAGGGTGGATATCTGTATTTTCATAAAACTAGGCACGGGTCCAAGGCCAGAGATGGAAATCTTAAATATGAAACAGCATTTTGTTTTGCTTTTCTTATCCTTTGCAAAGCTCATTTTGTGGCTTTAAAAATATTTACTCAAGAGATGCTATCCTCCAGAACTAGAACCACAGAGCTGCTGACTTGATATTATTTGGGGGGTTGCCAAAAACGGGTCCTTGCAGAGACCACCTTCCCTTCCCCCCTAAGATGCCTGCAATATCAACAGCTCTAATTCATTCAAGGGTGTTGATATCTGACATCTTCCTGTGGTAAGCAAGTGGGGAGAACAGGAAAAGACAGGACCTACCGCCCAAGCAGCCTCAAAGAGATGCCTGCGCTGTGCACCCACACAGAGTGCATTCCTCCGTCTGATTGACAAAGATGCTCCAACTCCTTCTGCTAATTGACTGGTACCCAGAGTACACCATCACTGGAGAAAGTGTTGGCAAACATGTTGAGAGAGGGAAAGAGGGTTTCCTAAAAAGGTTTTGGGTAAAACA
Source organism: Arvicola amphibius (assembly GCF_903992535.2). NCBI lineage: Eukaryota > Metazoa > Chordata > Mammalia > Rodentia > Cricetidae > Arvicola > Arvicola amphibius. The sequence continues at coordinate 23,770,460 of NC_052063.2, forward strand.
CAAAGGATATTGCAGCTTACTTGTGGGCAGAGAAGAGTATGCTCTTATGTACATGTGTACCTAAGTATGTATATATGTACCAGTGTACCCGTTCCACCTACTCTCTCTCTCCCTCTCTCTCCCCCCTCTCTTTCTCTCTCTCTCCCTCTCTTTCTCTCTCTCCCCCTCCCTCTCTCTCATGCATGCACACACGCATGCATGCACACACACACATGCACACACATGCACACACACATGCACACTCTGAACACCCTAGAATGAAGATGAGGAATAAGATCGTCTTCTGGTGACCTCTACATTTGCTACTAAACACTTGGGAACCACACTCTGGAGATCTTCTCTGCAACTTAACCAGAAATTCCCTCTCTTTAAAAAAAAAAAATTAGGACATTGATCCATTTTAGGGTCTCCAGATTTTCAGCCATTGCTGGGAATTTCAAAGAGTACTAAAATAAACCTAAAATGTTACTTCAGCATCCTTAAATATAAGTTGGTGAAGCGTGAGCTTGTGAGTTCTTCTAAAGTAGGTCATTTTCTCTTTGCATCTTAACCTATAATAAGACAGCAGCTCCCCTATAGGTTACTTCATAGACATTTTCCTGTCTCAAGACTGATAGAGAAAATTGAACGGAACTAGAACTAGCTGGCTTTTTTATGTTAAGGGTCTTTTGTCTTAGCAAATCTAACAGAACTAACTGACTAATCTAAATGTGCGTGTATATATACCTGATTTTTAAGTAGCCCACAAAAAGGAACCAGTGGCTCTGGTCTGTAATATTCCAGAGGCATCGGTCACATTTTTTTTTAAAGAAACTATATGGAATCCAAATCATCTCCCAAATTTGGATCTTGTACTTTTCATCAGGCGCTGAGCACTGCAAAAAAAAAAAAAGAATTCTCTAAATTGTCTTGATGTCTACAACTTCCCAGGCTTTATTGTCAAAAAGGCCTTGTGGAACTATTTTATGTGAAAGACCATGGTGTGATATGCTGCTCCTATTCTTTTCCTCATGAAAAAAAAAGATATAAAAATTCAAAATGACGGGGTTGAAGAGAAGCGAAACAGCACAGCGGGATGGTGGTGGTTCAGATAGCCTGGTATGTATGCATGAAGGCCAAGAAAGACTCAAAAGCTCCTAATATAAACGGATGACAAGGAGAGAGGATGCTTAGCGCCCTGATTTGATCAGTACATTGCGTAAGAGTGTGCTGAAACATCACACTCTATCTCATTAATGCGTACAATTAATATTTGATAACTGAGGGATAAGCAATGAAGTCAATGACTAAGAGAGAGTCTTTGCTCATAGAATAAATGGGTATAAGGTGATCTGTTCCCTTATGTGACAACAGCTACTCACTACTAAATTACTAAGTCATTTCTGTTTGTTACAGACACACAGAACAAGCCCTATAAAAAGACAAAGAATGTAGCAGTGAAGGCCCTTGGCTAGAGGGGACTTCTCATTCCTCCCTGGCTCCCGTAATGTCCCCTCTGCACTGCAGCAGAAAAATCTGATACGCTCTCAGGGATGGGAAACCTTAACTTTACTGTTTCCCGATTGAGCCTGAGGGTGCTATGCCAATGCTAGCAAGATGAAAATCTCCCGCAGTTTCAGAAAGAGAATACTATCTTTACCCATAATCCCTTGCTCTGCCAGGGGACGCTGCTCCAGAGACTACAGTGTGAACTTGGAGGAAGGTGTTCCTTCTTATTTAAAGATATAATAAATTTGTTTGCTTCCTGCACTGCCTAGAAATTAAGAATATGCCTTTTTAAAAACAATGTCTTTTTGATTCTCTTAAGTCTGAGAATTTGAACAGCATTTTGCTGAAAGCATTATCATATAGTTGGAGTTCTGAAGGGTTACTGTGCACGCCAGCTCCTCAGTCTGGGGGATGGGAAGTAGAGAAGCCTCATAGATGGCTGCTCATTATCCACCTGCTCTTTTGTGTGCTCTTCGGTGTCTGGATTCACGTCTTTGAAGCTTGGCTTTTTTATTGGCCAAGTGGCTTGTCCTCTAAGTAACACATAGAGTGCCCTTGTCATGTATTGTACAGTAAAGTCGCAAGGAGTTGCAGTTATAACAACAATAATACAACCTTTGTTATTGTTCTACCACATTCTGTGCACCCATCCTATACTTTCCAAATCTATGCCAATTTCATGAGAAATTCTGCAGGGTTAGTGATGGGACCAAGATCTTTGGACCAAAAGACCATAAGGTCAAACAAGTCTGATTATATTAGCCCATTTTCATTGCTATAACAAAATACCTAAGGATGGGTACTTTATACATAAAATTAATAGTCCATTTTCATTACTATATCAGAATACATGAGGATGGGCACTTTATACATAAAAATATTTTTGCTCACAGCTCAGAAGCCGCATTGGTAATTCTTCTCATTTTTGTGACAAAGTGCCTTATATACCCACCTCATAAAAGAAAAGATTTATTTGGTGCTCTTGGTTCCAGAGAGCCTCCACTCATTATAGCATGGCTGAGCACAGAGCAATGGGGGGGAGGAGGATGACAGCCTCTGTTCATATGACATCAGACCCAAAAGCTGAGAGAGTAGGACCTCAACCAGAACTAGGTGCTAACCTTCAAATGCCCGCCCCTAGTGGCCTACTGCTGCCAGCTAAACCCCACCTCCTAGAGGTTCTGCAAATCCCAACATTCAAAACATGAGAGATGGTTTAGTTCCAATTCATAACAAAGACTGGATGTCCAAGATTGCATGGCTTTCTTGTTCTTTCTCTGGGGGAGGTCACCGTTGGGGGTGTCACAAAATGACAGAGAATTAAAGTGGAAAGTAAGACCATACAGAAAAAAAATGAGCAAAAAAAAAAGAGAGAGAAAAATGGGGTAGCCTCGCTTTATCAGAAGTTACTGTTTTAAGAAATAGCAGGGTCCCACAGTAGTTATGTTGGTCTAATCCCTTCCAAGGGCAGAGCGCGAAGGACCATCTCCTTCCTCTGGGTTTTTCCTCTTTAGAGCACCCATCAGCCTCCAACAGAGCCAGGGTCCCAAAGGAATCCTCTATTCATATGCAACCCTCTGAATAGAATGAAGTGAAGAGAGTCCCCTGGCCACATGAGTAAAAAATGTCCCCTGAGATGCTTATTATCACTGGGAGACTGGAAGTTTCCTGAGACGCCCAAGTCGTTCCAGCGAAAGGAGAGTTAAGACAAAACTGCCAGAGAGGAGCTAACTACCTCCGGGACCTGGTGAACAAACCGCAATGAAAGGGAATCCTGAGAAGAACGGCCAGGTGTCCAGGAAAGGGAGCAAACACGCTCTCGGTGCCCAGTGGGACCCATAAGAAGTTAAGACACTGGTGATGGATTTGCTAGAGGGGGCAGCATGACTAATTTTATGTCAAACTGACCAGGCTGTGGTGCCCAAATATATAGTCAAGCATTATTCTAGACATTTCTGCGAGGCTCGTAGCGGATGAAATTAGCATTTAAGTCAGGAGAAATGTCTCCTCGTCTTGTGGGTGGTCCCCATCTAATCGTTGAAAGTCTGAGGAGAACAACAGCAAACGCTCTTAGACGTTTCACAGAGAATTATCATCTCCCACTGTGGACTGGGTGGATCTGGTGTTTACCATACTTTCCTCTCTCGAGAGGGATTTCCACTGGTGGAACTGAACTTGCATGGCAGATATCCTCTGTTATAGGCCTTGCCCAGGCTCTTCCTGATTGTCAGCCTTCAGCCCAGATGCAGGTTTTTTTTTAAGCGTGAAAGCAACCATCATCCTGGGAACCCATCACTTAAATAACCTTCTTACATAACACAGACGTTTGATCAGTTTGGCTGGAAAGACCTAGTACAATGGAGTTAGGTCAGGGAAGGCCCCATTTCTCACCAAGTGTAGAACTAGGTTGTAGCTACTGTCATCCTGGCTCCTCCTCGTGACCCTTGCTGATCTGCCCCCACTGTATACTGGAGCAGCCTGAGGAAGGAAGCCGCAGGCGCAGCTGAGAAGCAAACATCTGTGCACTTACCTTGTCTCTGTTTATTTCCATGAATTGGTTCACTGGGTTATTCTCTCTCTTACTCTTCCCATATGATTCAGAGGCAGCCTGCTGAAAACAAAGAATGCAAACAATAAGACTATTAAAATAATAAAGATCATGGCCTGCTAATGGGAAAATACCTAGAAGATATTTAAGGAAAAAGCTTATCCTAGAATTAGAATCTCTGAGTTTCCTGTAGGCAAAAGAAGTAGTTCACGACAGTGCTTTTAGACACGTAAAGAGGATTGAGTGGGACTCGCTACTCCTGGTCCCTCTTCTTTCTGAGGAACACTGCCTCTATCAACTCCTTAAGGTCAGGCAGGGGTAAGGAATAAATTTTTTTAACCAACAAATTTTTAGCAGGAACAACACATGTACTTCCAAAGGGAAGCCACACTTACTGGTGCCAAATCCCTGGGGCAACTGCTATTGATTTGGTGGCTGCACCACATTCAGGTAGCTTGGATGGCAAGCAAGCAGGAACTCTGGGGAGTGGCATGACCCACAGAGGACGTTGTCTAAGCAAAAAATAATTGGTGTGCGCTTGGCTGGTGAGCTTCAGTGTGTCTGCTGCCCCAGCAGGAATCAGCCCATTCTAAACAAGACCCTGGAGCTGGTGCCTGGTTTAGGAGTCACTGTGCTACATGGCCCCGTTAAAACGTAAAATAAATATCTGTGCATTTTAAGAGCAAGGTGGAGGGTACTTAGAGTGCTAAATCTTTAAAGAAAGATTTTATTTTGCACAATTTTATTCTATTTTATTTTTTGGAAATAACAATAACCTAGGGACCTGGAAATGATCTTTAAAAGTAGATTTTGTAAGTGATATGGATGTCTTCTTCGCTATTAACAAAGACAGTGAAAACTTGGGCTCACCTTAATGCAGCTTTAGGGAATGAAGTCTCTAGGTCATTCCTGGCAGTCTGAGAGAGAGTGTAAATACAGACCTCAGGCAGATGTCACAGATGTGGGGCCTGTTATGCGAATCTAGTCAGCAAAACTAGTTTAACTAGCGTGCTTAGGTGTTTGATTGTTTGTTTGTCTCAATAATTGCCAGCATTGGGACTACAAAGGACACCCATTCATATAAAGCTCTTGGTGAGTCCTGGCTTCGCTTGCTTGAAAACTCAGTTCTACGTACACTAAGTACACATTCCCAATCGGCAGGAATCCCCCCACGGTGGATTGGTTGTCATCTGTTTATCTGTGGCATGCTGTTCAAGTCCCAGCGTCACCTCTGGGCGCATCCTCAATAATCCTGATTAGATCTTTAGGGCATTCACATTTATGATTCTAGGCAGAAAGAAGTCAGAGTTCCTGAACCGCCCCAGGGAATCAGGGATGTATGTTTGGCTCCAATTTCACACGTCATCTATACTGGACTTCTGTATTCAATAGAATTGCCAGCTGGCAGAAAGATAAAGACACCCTGAAGGTGGGATACATTCGGGACTTTTTCCTGTGGGGACAGGGTGTGGAAAGTCACGTGTGTTAGGCTATCGCCCTGACCTTGGATGGAAGGGATTGGTCAAAGAGAGATGGTATTATAGAGTGTCACCTATGGAATCCACCAGGAGCTATGGTCTTCAGAAAAGGCACCAAGGAGCCTCTGCCTCCACCCTGCTTCCGCACCTCTCACTTGCTTGTGTTCCCTGTGAGCTTGAGTACGAGTCAATGGGAAAAGCCTGTTGAGCCTCTTTTATTAATTTGCATTTTAAACTTTTTATTTCATTTTAAAATCATATTATGGATTTAAGTTAATGCACAAAGTGATGATGGAGCTCCTTCACGATTCCCACGCATATATGCCTTTGTATTTTGTCCTTCCTCATACCCCTGTCCGGATCTCTCTCATCCACCTCTTGCTGGTCCTTAGCTCCCGCACTGATTTCGCAGATAGCATTATCCGTTATATTCAAAACAAGAAGAGGGGTAATGGGAGAATCAGGAACAGTCAAAGCCAGAGCTGCTTTAGGTAGAAATGCAGGCAAGAAATAGTGACATTTCTGCTAGACAGATTATAAGTGGGGGAGTGATTCCACCGAGGCAGAGAACCAGACACCAGCTGTGCGGGATCACTAATGTAACCTTAATAAAGTGTAGGTAGCTCCAACAATGGACACATATTGACACAGTGCAGGAGGCTTAAAGTCCAATATCAAAGCGCTGGCCGGGTAATTTCTCTCTGAGGACCACAGAGGAAAATCACCTTGCATCTCACTCCTGGCTTCCGGAAGTCTGTGGCCACCTTTGGTGTTCTTCGGTTTGCGGCGCTCATACTGCTCCCTGCCTGTGCCTCTAGACAGCGTGCTCCCTAGGTGCATGCCTACCCACGTGTCCACATACCCCCTTTCTATGTGGACACCAGTTATGCTGGGTCCCCCCACCCGGTTACCTCACATTGACCATCTGCAAAGACCATCTTTCCGAAGAAGGTCACAGTCACAGGTTGTCATGGCTTGAATGTGAAGTGCATCCACAGGCTCCTGTGTGTGAACACGTAGTCTCCAGGTGGTGGTGCCGATTCAGGAGATCATAGACACCTTAGGACTGAGGGGTGTAGCTAGACGAAGTGGGTTTCTGGGACAATGTGCATTGTGGGTTGTGGGCCAGCACTACCTCTAACTTTGGATCTCTACTTGGCTACCAAAGTGAGGGAACACACTGCCTCCCCCTCCTGTTGTCATAGCTGTTAACAGCCCCACCCAAAGCAAGCATTCTCTGCCATGATGTCTTTCAAATGGTAAGCCCAAATAGATGTTTCTTCCCTTACTTTTTCCCGTCAAGTATTCTGCCATAGCTTCGTGCAAAGTAACTAAATACACCAAGGGGCTAAGGTCATCAGCATCTTTTAGGGGAACACGATTCCATCCTTAACACCAACTTTAAGCCAGTGGTTCTCAGTCAACAGTGCAGAATCAGTCGTGAAATGTGACATTCACTACATGCAGTGAACGGTTGCCCCCAAAGGTGCCCCTATTTCCACGCATGTTTGCTCGCACTTCGATCTTAGCAGGAAAATGTGTCCCCAGTGTTGGCACGGCAGTCATTGTTTTTGTGTTTTCTGGGGCACTATAGCATTTAATTGTGTGCTCCGAAGTATTGTTTTGATTTTTCCAAGACTAATGTAATTACTGCTTTGGGTGGTTTGTGCGTTGATGTTTAAAAATAATTCCCAACAAGATAACAGCAACGTAAAAGGTGTAAAGTATCTCTATGCTAACAGTATGGCTCTAAATATAAATACATAAGCCGGGCGGTGGTGGCGCACGCCTTTAATCCCAGCACTCGGGAGGCAGAGGCAGGCGGATCTCTGTGAGTTTGAGGCCAGCCTGGTCTACAAGAGCTAGTTCCAGGACAGGCTCTAAAAAAGCTGCAGAGAAACCCTGTCTCGAAAAACCAAAAAAAAAAAAAGAAAAAAGAAAAAAAATAAATATAAATACATAGGAATCATTGGGGAAGAAATGAGATGTGTTACCTATTATGGTGAGCTCTAGGTCATCAGACAGGAAGTGAGTTCCATTATCTGGGAGATTACAATGGTCTTTCTGTCTGATACCTGTTGTAATAGCAAAAATAATTTTTTAAACTGTAACTTCAAATCAATTCTAAATAAGCTGCCACTTTAAATGCACTTTTGCTTAAAATCACACACACTTACAGAACCCATTCTTCAGGACTTTGTCATGGCTTGAACACCTGGAGTATCAAACCAACTTTTGCATCTCTCCAGGTTTCTGCTGAGACACTACAGGCAAGTTTCTACCTCCATTAGGAAATACCAGCCTGACAATGAGGGCGGACTGAGAAGCCAATGATAATGACACTGGATTTTGGTTCTACTGCATGTACTGGCTTTTTGGGAGCCTAGTCTGTTTGGATGCACACCTTCCTAGGATGTAGGCGGTGGCCTTGGACTTCCCACAAGGCAGGGCACCCTGACTTCTCTTAGGAGCGAGGGGGAGGGGGAGGAGGGGAGTGAGAGGGAAATGGGAGAATGGGAGGAGGTAGAAATTTTAAATAAATGAATGAATGAATGAATGAATGAATGAATGAATAGAAAAAAATACCAGCCAGTACCTCTCCCCAAACTACATGAGCAACTGGGCAAGGTCTTACTTGGAAAAAAAATGGTGAACATTTTCCATCAACTCAGTCTATAACGATGAAGGGCCATACTGGAAAATATTTCTGTCATTTGTTTGATGTCTGCTGCTCTAAAGGTAAAACTGTCTAGGCGCCTATTTTCATGTCTTGGTGCTATGCTCCAAGGCAAAACCAGAGCTTGTTCCCTGCAGACCCTATTTCAGAGTCTATCTTTATCCTTGGTCCACTTAGGAAATCATCTGGGCTAGCATTTAGCCTGATGTTCATTCTCTCGTCCATTCATTTCTCCCTTCTGATTTGTGGAGAGTCTAGGTACAGGCTCTTTATTGCTAAAGTAACTTCTAAAGCATTCTCTTCAGGATTCTCCTTTTGATCAATAAATAGAATTGGCCTTTCAAGACATTAAACCTGTACTATATTCATCCCCACTTCTGGTTTTCCTTTCTTAGAGACTCTAGAAACACCTTGGGACTACGTAGATACTGAATGCCATGGGGACTTTGTTGCGATTATTTTTTAATTGCTTGTGAGATACAGCCCAAGATTTATTCATAAATTTCTTTGGGGGCATCTTCCTAAGGCTTAGCATTGAAAATATGGCAGTATTGATTCTCAGCAAAGATGGTAAGATGGTTTTAGAAAGGGTCGGTGGCAATAGACTTAAAAAGCAAACTTATATTGACAGTATATATGAAGGGAAATGTCCTAGCCCAAGGGAAGCCGTGAAGAATGGAATCAGAAGGAAACAGATGGAAACTTGAGAACCAAACTAAGCTCTGAAATGTGAACTTGGTTGGAGTGAGGCAGGGTGGCTCACCCCTGTTCTCCCAGCACTTGGCAGGACACAGCAGGGGGGGTATCATAAGTTCAAGACCATCCTGTACCAGATGGTGAGTGCCAGGACAGCTTGGGCTGGAGACAGAAAAGTCTTTTTATTTAAAAGACTAGAACTCAAGCTCAGAAGTCTGCATGTGAGGCCTCAGTGCCAAGATTGGACTTGAATTAGGGACACATCCAGCTGAGTCACCTGATAACTCAGGCTCTCGGGTGACTCCTGACACACAGGACGGTTGCTGAACCCAGGAGTCTGTAGCTGAGTGCACAGGGAAGACCAGGGTGTCAGTGGCAAACATGCTCCATCCGCTCAGAATTTCGTGCATTGCTTTTGACCTCAGAATCTCACAGGAATCTCCACCAAATCACTGAGTTAAATTTCAGTGGGCATCTAAGCTAAAAGAGTCTGCCTGCCTCTCTCTCTCTCTCTCTCTCTCTCTCTCTCTCTCTCTCTCTCTCTCTCTCTCTCTCTTTCGTATCTCTCTCTCTCTCTCTGTGTGTGTGTGTGTGTGTGTGTGTGTGTGTGAGTGTGAGACTGTGTATGTCTCTGGTGTGTGTGTGTGATTGGTAGAAATACAAGCACACGTACAAATACACAAATTAATATATGTTCAAATGTATTACACCTACTCTTGTCATTGGTACTGTATTGTGGATAAACTAGTGCACAGATAAGGAAAGACAGTAGTGAGGAAACAGTGTTGGAAAAGCAGGACCAGAGAAGGAAAGAAAGAGGGTGTCCAGATTGGGCTAAGGATGAGTCTTATTCCGAGTTCAGAGATGTTTAGAAGAACCCGTGATCTCTTCTATGTTTGTTTGTTCTAATAAATATCACTTGACTGCTGAGGCTCCAGGATAACACAGACAAATCCACTTTGAGGGTTATCACAATTGTTCTAGCAAGAGTTCTTAGTGCCTTGAACTAGATTGGAATAGTGAAGAAGGGCGTGCTTGTAGAACTAACAGGGCTTGCTAAAGGACAGATGCGGAGCTGAAAGAAAATGAACGTGAAACCACAGCTGCTGAGATGGTCATGCTTGGTAAACTGCTTGGTGCACAACCATGAGGACCTGAGTTCACATCCTCAAAACCCACATAAAAATCAAACATGGTACCACATGCTGTAGCCCCAGCATGAGAAGGAAAGATATAGGTAGACTCTGGACTCTGTCCTGCCAGTCATTGCAAAAGAGCCAACTCCAGGCTCTGGGAGAGACTGTATTTCAAAACTTAGGGGAAGTGCAGTAGAAGATGATTCCCAAAGTTGACTTTTGACTTCCACACATACTCATAGATGAGCATAGTCCACGTATACAAATATACTCTACACATGCATGCATGCATGCATACATATGTACTTACATAAATACAGACATGCATGCACACATACATAAAATAAATTAAAATTGTCGACCTAAACAATTGACTGGGTGAAGATAGCACTGTGTAATATGGACAAATGGAGAATAGTGAAGTCTGGGGCGGGGGGGGGGGGGGGGAATAAGAAATCCTACTTGAAACACATTAATTATAATATGAGACATCCAAAGGGAGCTTGCAAACAGGACTGGAATGGGACAGAAGTCAGAGTTAAAGCAAACCTGAACACATGCTCCAAATTTTCTTATGACTTTTGCTTTTGAGATGTCATTTAATTTCTATGTAATTGATGCATCCATAAAGCTGCCATCTTTAAACTCTGCAAAATAGAACTTGTTATAATGCCCCTAGGCTTTAAAATACTTTGTAATGCTTTTTTCGCTCAGGAAACCTGAAAACGCAACAGGAGAAATCTTTGGTTTGTGAGGATAAATGATTATCTGTACAAGGAAGATGAGAACATGGAGCTCTTGTCTCTGTGGAGCTCTGGTTTAGGCATGAGACAATTATGGGGAACACTGTAATGTGTAATCTAAGGCACAGAAAGGTCAGTGCACATGGGCTGGAGCCATAGTTTCACTTGAAATACAAAGAGTTGTTGCCGAAGTTAGATAATTATGGGTAGAATCTAAGCGTTCTAAAACAATTTGGCATTTGCTTTTGTCCCAAATTTATAGGCACACTGAATATTTCATACTTTTTATGATAAATATGCATTGCATGTTGAATTGTTCCTTCTTCATGAAGGTGCCCAGATCTGATAAAATATATTATGTCCCATGTGGAATAATGAATAGCCCCACAAATGAGGCTATGAGAGAGATTACATCATTCCTTTTTCTTCCCTTCCCTCTTGAGATCTCCCTGTAATTGACCACACAGTGATAAGAAAGGCCAGGCTGAGGCATTTTTATACAGCTGGCCAAGATTGATTTAACTGGTCTGGCTGAGAGGCAACTGCCCTCACTCCCCCTCCTTCCTGCCTGCTCACTGACCCCTTGCAAAAAGTGAGTTCAGTACCCTCCTTGAGGGAGACTAAGCTTCCACAACCCAGATGTGTAAGGCAGGCCTCTTGCAATTGCTCCGTGCTTGTGAAATACAGTACTGTAGAAAAGTTTTAAAAAAAAGATAAATAAATAAAAAGCCCCTCTTGCTCTGAAGGAACATTTTTGCAATGTTTGAATATGTCTGAAGGATCATGAAAAATGTTGACTCTAACAAATGCCACACCAGATTACGTATCAGCCATCATCGATAGCTTCAATTATTCAATTTACCACACCCTTGACTTCTGGGGAAATCTCCATTCACCTTCATCTACCACAGATGAAACCACTTTATCTGCATGCTGGGTTTATGCATCAACTATTGTCTCCCTTCCTCGAAGAAGATATCTTTTTTCTTCTTAAACTAAGAAGATTCACAGATTTGTAGATTAAGATGTTTTTTCTTAATTAAAAAACAAAGGCTATTTGACACAATATGCACAAACTTTGCTGAACAATGTATTTCTTTGGAGGAAAAAGATCATTTCTAGTGGGAATATACTGCCCTACCTAAAGATAATATCCAGAGCATTCCTGCTTTAGTTGTTTTCAAATTACTTAAGCACTTATGTTTTTAGTAACAGAAAGCCCACCCAAGTTCAAATTTTTTTGTTGTGATGCTTGTATTAATTTTTCCAATTTGAATTATAACTGTTCCGTAATTGTATTAAAAGGAGTTGTTCCTCCAGGTAGCAGCAAGGGTAGTTCATTAAGAGTCCTGCATCACTAGACCTTGGTGCGGTCTAAGTCCCAGAATGGCATATATACATGGTATCTCCCCTACAGGGCCTTTTGAAAAATTGTGTCGTGAAATTTGTAGCCTAACGGACCAATAAACAGAGGGAAAATGGAGCCACGGTAACTTTTGAAATTTATTTCTGCCAACTTTCTTCTTTATCCATGCCCTATTCTTGTCTGTGTTTCAGTTTATTCTCACTGTAGGCTCGCCCAAAGATGCACCCACATCCCAATGACCCAACGTCCAAGAGTGTCTCCCCAGGTCTTCGTCCTGTGTTCCACACCCATATATATCAGTATCTTTTCATCTCCACCCGGATCTCACAGGCAACTCCAACTCCACTTCATCAAAGACGATCCCGTGAACTCTCCGTCTCCAGGCCGTTCCTATTAAAATCCTCTATGGAGGTGCCGTGTATCATCAGTTCACACAGGAGTATCCAGGCTCTTAAGAACCTACCTGGGACTCAGGAGCGCATCTAGACATATAGAGAAGCATGTGCAGATCCATGCAGAGAGCAAAGAAAAATAACAAAGTCCTGGAGAAGGCGACCTCTGCACTAAAGCTTAAAGCGAGTAGGTATGTAGGCTCTGCCAGGCAGTCGCGTCGTGTAACATAGGGCTGAGCGAAACAAACTGCAGGCTTTTTAGCACAGCTGGAGGAGCCTGAAGCTCCGCCGATCTGGAATGGGAAGAACTATAGGAAAAGTAGAAAGCCAAGTCGTAAGCGGGGCCTAGTGAGTCTAGTTTTGTCATCACGAGCAGCTGAAGTCCCTACAGAGTTTTAAACAGAAGAGCGACAGAATCGGATCCATAGTTTGCAGGAGTGGCTGGGCAGCGTAGGTGGTAGATAAGGAAAGAATGAAGACGCTGTCGCTGTGATCCAGGGGTCAAGGAAGAACACTAAGGTGGACTGACTGAGCAGCTTGAAGGATGGCAACACACGGAGACGAGGCTGAAGACCTGAGACCCTCCTGCCCCACTCTGGTCCCCACTGTGTCCTCATCTGGTGCGTATCTTATGCTGCTGCGTAATTTTCTCCTTCAGCTTGGAAACTTTGATCTGTGGAGTCAAGCATCCCAGGGAGCTCCGGGTGATGGAAACTCTAGCGGACTGTCACCTCTTCCCTCTCCACTCTGGAGCTGTGCCTCCTCCTGCAGCTCTCGCTGCTCCTGTGACCCCACCTGCAACTCCTCTCTGCTCTGTACCCTCCACCTGCCTGCAGCTCCTCTCTGCTCTGTACCCCCCTGCAGCTCCTCTCTGCTCTGTACCCCCCCTGCAGCTCCTCTCTGCTCTGCACCCCCGCCTGCAGCTCCTCCCTAAGAGGGTCAACACCTCTTTTGTCTCATAATTTCCATGTCATGGAGGAGGGAAGGTGTATTTTTTTCGCCGCGGCCGCCTTGTGTACTTCACTTAGTAAGTAGCTAAAACTGCTTGTTAACACCTCCCTTCCCACCACGCACATATATGTAACTGCATTAATTACACTGGAAATTTTATGTCTTCAAAGTCAGTTCATGCCACAAGAGCAAATTACAGGTGAGATTACATGACAATGTAGACACACATGATACTGCTACACACCTAATCACCATTGGGATCATATTTGGAGATGGGTCTTGCAGGTGAATGATGTAATATAGAATGTGTACTAACCCAGTATGGATGTTAGGCTCAAAAGAAAAAGAAGCAATCACTATCCATACTCAACACAAATGACAGTAGCTACTATTATTGGGATGGGGGGTGTACTCTTAGAGTTATAGCTACTGAAAAGATTGGGGCAATCATAGCAATCAAGTCCCAGAGGATCATGGGGACACTTTGCTATTTTGAAGATATCAGAAACCAGGTTTTACTTCTCATGTAATGGCATCATAGATATCGAAGACCCTGTGGCGTCTAAATGTTATTAGAGAGTGGGAACTCTCTCTCAACACTAATAAAACTACAATCCTGGGGAAGATATAAAGAAAAAGAAGAGAAAGGAAACGTTGCAGATGTTTCTGCCTGTGTCCTTGTAAACTCGTGGAATTTCTGTTACAACCTGAGAGAGGGGTTTTCTTCCTAAGGTCTCTCGATGATACCCATGGCAGATTATGTGAAATGCTTCCCTTAGACATACCATCGAATGCAGATTCAGTATCTTTATTAATTGTCAATTGAGCAAAATCTGCACCCACCTGTGAGATGAGCTTCTGAGTATGCCTGAGGGAAATTATCTGATTCTTTTCATTGAGATAGGAAGACTTGCATACTGTGAGCGGTACCATTCCTCGACTTTGTAAGAGTAGAGGAAGTACATTGGGCGCTAACATTCTTGCATCCATGGCTCTCTTTTCCTGACTGCTGATGCATTGTGACCAGCTACTTCAAGTTCCTCATGCTTTGATTTCCTTGCCAAGATTGACGGTGACCTGTAACTACAGGCTAAAATAAACGCTTTACCTCTTAAAATGCTTCTGTCAGGGTGTCTTATTATAACAGCTGTAGAGAAACTAAGAAGGTATCTTCTATGTCAATCAGTTTCATTGTTGAACAGCTAAATCTTGGGATCTTGAGGTTAACCAGAACATGTTTTAAAAAAAAAAAAAACAGAATTTTGCAAATTGCTTATTGAAAGCAAGACTGAAAAAAAATCGTAATTCTGGGTCAACTACATTTCTATAAATGCCTTTCAAATATCTTCAAATATTGACTGTGGTCACAATCAACCTCGGGAAGAACGTAGCCTCTTCTCTCTTTGCCCTCACAGTCTAATTCTTTAATATGCTCATTAATAGTGAGAAATTCTCAGCTGTATTACAGTAGGGAAGGGAAAATTGTGTTTATCTTATAACTTTCATGAATAAGACTATCAATCTGATTAGTGGTTTTTTTTTTTTAAATATTCCGAGCAGTGCTTTTTTAAAAACCTTTTGTTGATGCTATAAGCTCTCAAATGAATGAGAAAAGCAGCAAGGGGCACAGGGAGACTCTCCTATGGTCAATAGAGTTTTCCCTTGGTCACTAATTATACAACCCTCAACAGAACAGTTAGATATGAGGTGTGGAAGAGACAGCCCCTGAAAAGAAGAGCAAACACGTGGATTGATTGCCCCGTACACTCTCCAAAGAGAATCAAAATAGGTTAAAAATTAATGAGGGGACTTGGAGAGATGGCTCAGCAGTTAAGAGGGCTGGCTGTTCTCACAGAGGACCTGGAGTCTATTCTACTCCCAGGAGGCTCACAGCCATCTATAACTCCAGTTTAAGGGATCCAGCACCCCCTCTGGCTTCGGTGGGCCCCAAGCATACACATGGTACATAGGCAAACCTGCAGGAAAAAAAAACACATACAAATAAAATACAGTGCTAAAGCATTTTTTTTAATTATTGAGGGAAAGCCCCTTCAATAAAGCTGGCAGTCTAGGAACAAAAGGGTTAAATGTGTTTACAGCTCCCAAGTTAGTTTAGAGATAGCAATAAGGAAGTTTCATGGGACTTTGAACCTCTGTAGACAATGGAACGTGTTTATTCAGTTAACTTTTCCAAAAAATGACTTCCTGCCAAGCAGTAGGCTGTGACACTCACACACAATGGTCTGCACTTCCCACACAAGCCACTGAGAAATACTGATTTCCTGTGGGCTGTTTCAGAGGCTGCTGTTGTGTTACAGGCAAGGAAAAGTGTGGGCGGGGGGACGGAAACGCCACGTTCAGTTCTTACAGTCTATTTCTAACAGGCCTGAGAAAGTTTTGAGCTATTAATGTAATGAGCTTAGATTCAAAAACAAATGGAGAACCTCAAAGCAGCCAAGGCCTGCCATGAAGGAACGATAGCCGAGTCCTTAAGGATGCTAACATCTGTTTGGGTGTCAGATGGGATGTCATTACTCATCAACACACATTTAGTTTGAGGAAATCCTGATTAAAAGCAACTATGCACAGTTAATGAATTGGCTTTCCCTCTGATCCTGGTTTTCGTAGTCTACAGAGTGTTTCCTAACGCTCCATTGTGCGCCCTCTGGGTTTCGTGTTATACATACTTGTGGGCGACAGATTTGCACCCTGATGGTGCTCTAAGGTCTTTCATTTATTTATTCATCAAAAAAACATGGATTTGCTCACAGGGCTGTGATCCAGGACAGGTATTGATTGCTGAAACCCTAAAGGAATAGCTAAAGCTAGGACAATATCAATCAAGGTCAAGCTAGCCCACATTCTATAATACCGTGGAAGCCATACCATAATGCTCTACCATTCGATTCCAAAAGGACAATACAATCAACAGCCTCCGCTTACAGAAAAGGCAAGAATTTTAGATGCTTTTTAAAATTATCTCCCACAATTTTTCCCTCTCTTCCTTTGATAAAAGGCTGGTTTGACCACCTGCTTCCTGGTGAGCCAAGCAGACACTGTTAAGAAAACAGGAGTATCAGCTGGAGGTGCATCAATTAGTGGGGTGCTGGCCTCTCACATGTGAATTTGCAGGTTCAGGCCCTAGCATAGTCTAAGCTGAGAACGCGGGCACACACCAACAATCTCTCCGGAGGTAGAGACAGGAGGATCAGAAATCCAAGACTTTCCTCAGTGACATGGCGAGTCTGAGGACAGACGGGGCCCCAAACATGACACAGGGCCTCCACAATGAGACTCTGTTTCAAGAGGACAGCAACAGAAGTAACAGCAGAGAGAATTTATTAAGAACCTGTTAGTAAACAAACATAGGAGCGAGCATTTCACAAAGGGCATTTTCATTAGACTATCTTTTGTACTTATAGAAAATAAAAGCGGGATTCTGTACACTGGTTACTTGCTAAGGCAATATGACCATTAAGTGATAAAGCTCTATTTTAAATCAAAGTCCATCTCTCTCAAGAGCCCTGAGGTTCTTTCCTTGCGTGTTATTCCACTTTCTTGGCATACGCTGATCATCATGAGAAGCTCACACCTAAAAGAAGGTCGGCTTTCTTCTCAGAGACTCTTATGCGGACCCGAGTCATGGAATATACTGTTGAGCGCACCCCCACGCCCTTTCAATACCAACAAGGATGGAGGAAAGGGAGGTATACCGAAAGGAGAATAGATGGACTGCCATTTACAGCCCTCAACCACCCTGCACCTTTGACGCTTGCATTTCAATCTAGGAGAAGCAACTCATGATGCTGATTCGCTTCCTCTAAATGTGGCTTTATTGTTTGACAAATTTCAGCCTACAAGTCCTGTGTCAGCGGTAAACAGCCTACTAGCCTGAATAGTCTGCAGAAGAGGACCGTGGTGGTGCTGGACCACACCTCTGTCATAAACGCATAGCTAGAAACCTCTTTAAATGTGTCTAAAAATAGAGCACAGCTTGAAAGTGTCTGAAAGGTCAAGAGTAATTAGCAAAGGGAATGATAGTGGGCAACGCTTCAGCTTAGAACAGAGGAGGAGGGAATAGCTGGGAACGCTTCAGCGTGAACCGGGGCAGGGGTGGGGATCAAAACCCAGGCTGCCCAGATTCACCCAGAAATGAGTGGAACTGGTTTCTAGAATAGGATTCACTTACTCAGACTGATTTCTCAATTCTCTCAGAATCTTGCATTTCCCTCCTTACCACCCCGCGCATTCCATGTTGGACCTTGTTTGCCACAAATCTTTACGCCATAATATAAGCTAGGACAAAAATCGTGACTCTTGACAAATAGACAAGTTTGCAAATCCTAAGGTAAGCTGACAAAAATAACTGATATTTCGACATCTACCTAAAATAATGTTTATTGAAAAAAGATTCTTCTGACCACAATTTTCCCACCCTCCACTCCTCTCAGACCCTTTCTCCCTTCTCCCCTTTTCCCCAGATCCACTCCCCTTCCGTTTCCCTTCTGAAAAGAGCCGACCTCCAAGGGACAACGACCAGACATGACAAAATAAGATACAGGAAGACAAAACAAAAGCCCTCACGTCGAGTCTAGACAAGGCAGCCCAGGAGGAGACAAAGAGTTCCAAGAGAAGGCAAAACAGTTAGAGACACACTGACTTCAACTGTTAGGAGCACCATGAAACTATCAAGCTAACAGCTACAACATCTATGGAGAGGACCTGGGACAGACCCCTGCCTGCTGGTGCTTGCTGCTTCAGCCTCTGTGAGCCCATATGAGCCCCTTAGTAGATCCAAGAGTCCCTGCTAAGTTGCACCATGATCTCCCAGTGTTCTCCATCCCTAATACTCCTACAGTCTTTTCCCAACCCCTCCCATGGGATTCCCTGAGCTCCATTCCTAGGAGAGGGACCCAGTGGAGACCTCCAATTTATTCTCCCCCCCCCCATACACACACAGACACACACACACACACACACACACACATACGTGCATGCGTGCACACACACAGGATGTTACAGGCAAATTAGAATATAGACTACACCCATGCATAATTTTGTAGAATCTGTAAACCAATAAACTAAGAAGAATTGGAGAGCAACTCTCCTATCAGATGAGTGACTGCAGAACAAGAGATAGTCTCTGTTGCAAGGCAAAGAGAAAACCTTAGAAAATGGAGCAGGAAAGTAAGTCTAGCGTCATCTCCTGGAGGCTCAGCCCCAGTGCGAATGATTGCACAACGAGTGAACTGTGGAGGTCAAAGCCATGGCTTAGGACAAGGGAAGAGTCTCAGAAAACCCACACTCCACTCTCAGTAGCAGCTAATTAGACGTTGGGGGGGAGTAGCAAAAGAAAAGGCTCACAGTGATCACATGCACGGTCAGAGGAATGGGAAGAGACGGAAAGGAGAAAAGACAGGCAGACACTCAGAACCAATACAGGATGCACCCCTCAGCAGATCTGCCGTCCCACCAGGCAGGACTGCTAGGGTCTGTACTTTACATGGACCTGGTGAAATCCTCTCTTCTCCCCAGACAGGGGGGTTGTAAAGGCCAAGGTCCTTCCCTGCAGGAGCCACTCTTGGAACCCAGGACTATTCACTGAGCCCTGGAATGTTGAATACCTCCTGCTGGGGAGGGAAACTCGAGAACTGCCAAGTGTTCTCTGAGTCAGAGATCTAGGCTGAGCCATAGGCTGAAGACACTCACTAGTTCCCCAGAAGAGGGGCAAGTGAGCCCTAAAATGTGCCAGGGTATAAAGTGTGCCAGTGCCGAGCTTACAGGCCTTCCTTTCCAATACCTGGAAGCTGAATGGTGCCCAATTACAAGAATATGACAAGGCCAGGAATGGTGGCACATGCCTTTAATCCCAGCACTTGGGAGGCAGAAGTAGACAGCATTTGGGAGTTCAAGGCCAGCCTGGTTGACATACCAAGCTTCAGAACAGCCAGGGCTCCATAAAAAGACCCTGTCTCGAGAAAAAGAATATTATAACACCTACTGCCTAGGCCACAAGCACTATACCCCAGTTGTGGGGCAAACAACATAAAGGTAAGTGCAGAAAGCATAACAGAAAAAGCATACGCTTGCGTCAGAAGACATCATGCCGACAGCCAGAGAAAGAAAAGATAATATAGAGACAGGATCTGTGCCTGTGCTCGGGAAAGTGACAACGTGGAAGTAGACCCTATTTTTTTTTTTTTTTTTTTTTTTTTTTTTTTGGTTTTTCGAGACAGAGTTTCTCTGCAGCTTTTTTAGAGCCTGTCCTGGAACTAGCTCTTGTAGACCAGGCTGGCCTCAAACTCACAGAGATCCACCTGCCTCTGCCTCCCGAGTGCTGGGATTAAAGGCGTGCGCCACCACCACCCAGCCTAGTAGACCCTATTTAATACCTGATTTTAATATTGTCAATTGCTTTCTCCTGCAATGTTTACTTCCTTAGTCTCCCTTTTTTCCCCTCTCTCCCTCCATCCTACCATCTTCACTGTTTTATGTGAAACGGGCTCTTCCAAAGGACATGGCAGAAGAGCAGACAGAAACAGCATGAGAGCCAGAGGAACCGTGAGTTTGCTGTGAGATTGTGTCTCCTGGAAATGTCAGTCCATCCATAAAGTCTCACAGTATGGCTGCCTAACATGAGCTGAACAAGAACGACACCATTAGACATATCAACACAGGTGAGAGAAAGCTCACAAGGACTCTGTCTTGGCTAGTTTTATGTCAATTTGGGACAAGCTCGAGTTAGCTGAAAGGAGGGAATCTCAACTGAGAAAATGCCTCCATAAGATCCAGCTGTAGGGCATTTTCTTAGTGATCAATAGGGAAGGACCCAACACATTATGGGTGGTGCCTCCCCTGGGCTGGTGGTTCTGGGTTCTATAAGAAAGGCTGAGCAAACCATGATGAGCAAGCCAGTAAGCAGCACCCCTCCACAGCCTCTGCATCAGCTCTGTTTAAGGCCCTGTTCTGACTTCCTTCAATGATGGACTACGATGTGGAAGTGTGAGTTAAAATCACCTCTTTCCTCCCCAACTTCCTTTGGCCGTGGTGTTTCACCACCGTGCTAGTAACTCTAGCTAAGAGAGACTCAACCTTGCACAAAGAACTACAGGCTACTAAGAAATGGTGCGAGCAAGAGAAATAGTCTAACCCAGAGAAGAGTACCCAAATTGGTTATCCAGTACTAAACGGTCAGCCCAAAAACATATCCACATAAGTCACATTATATAGAATGAGCAAATTGTGTTTTACATATTTTGGAATAGATACACATATAGATAATATTTAATATATAACAAAATATAAGCATACAATTAAAGGAAAATAAAATAAAGGCTATGTGTTTGAAAGAGAGCATGAATGGGAAGGCACATGGGAAAGTTTGAAGGAAGAAAGGGGAAGGGGGAAATTATATAACTATATTATAATTTCAAAAAAAATAAAAAGATTCTGAGACTTCATATGAAACAATATTCTGTTATGTGAAGATAAGGTATACTTACATATTAAAACACAAGGAGATAAGAAGTGTTTTAAAAGATGTACAGAAACGAGGAAATAGAAAAGACAGCCTGGGATCAGAGAAATAATTTATGTAAAGGACAGAACAATAGCAAACTATAAAAAGCATAAAGAAAAATGGGAAGCCAGCACCAACATTGTAAAATTGCATGCAACAATGCAATAATTATAAAAATTAACTAAATTACCTCAGCACATCAATCAAAAGATACTATCCTAATAGTTTAAAACGAGACCTTACTATAAGGCTCATATTGAACAAGGATGTACCCTCAGGTTAAAAGCAAAAGGACGGTGCAAAAACTATCATGAATGCACTCAAAATAAGCCTGGAGAGGAGCCCACACTTGTTCACAGTGTATTTTTGAATGAAGATATTACCAGGGATGATGTTAAAAGGATCATGACAGAAGGCTAGAGCCACAAGATGACATTACTCTCATAGATGGTACTTTACCCAGAAAATAAATAAATAAATAAAAGCCTCACCATATATCAAGAAGAACTAATAAAAGCGCAAGAAAAACAAATAACTAACAATAACTGTTCAAGACCACAATAACATTCTCAGTAACTGGTAGAACAAATAAACACAAAATGAGGAGAGAAATCACACAGTGATATAGGACAGCTGCTTTGCTCTGCGCTTTCTTTCCCTCTAAGGCCCGCATATCTGTTTTTACCATTCATACTTTATACCATAGTAAGAATATGGTGTAATATTCTATCCACTGCAGTAAGGCATGGAATGTAGACATTTTTTTAAAAAGCATACACATTGAAAAAGAATGGATAAAGCTGCATCTACTAACAAAAGTCTTGGAGTGGGTGCCTAAAATGTACAAAAGGATAAAATAGGAAACAAAACATTAAGCTAAGATACTCATAAATGGACTTATCGGGGATATAGGACACATGTTCAATATAGAAAATTCAATCCTATTTTTATAAACAACCAAGTCTGACATTCCAATAAAAGTAATTTGAGAAAATGAATAGAATCACACAACTGACCACTAAAGTAAAAAACTGAAATCGTATTTGATATTTTAAATGTGTCTAAAGTTGTTTAAAAAAAACTACTTTCTTGTGAATGATGAGTTAAACCAGATTGGCTTTTGTTATTCTAGAAGTGACCAGTGAACTATATATTGGGGCAAGGCAACATTGTTTTCAAACTAAGTTTTCTATGTCAACCAAAGAAAACAGCAATTTTGATCTTCATTTTGCCATGTTCAGTGATATTTTTACTGATAAATGTTGTTCATGCCTTCGTCTTCTGCATTTGAAGTAGTGCAGAAAGAATAAGAAAAAAATCACTACATTTCCTCTTGTTTTCTAGACAGCAACGTGGCAGTTCTGTGCCCGTGGAGGATGCTACCAGCCACACCACCTTCGGTCACTGACAAACCTCAGAAATTTCTTGGTACTGATTATCCTTGAGAGTTACCGGTCAGAGGACTTAACACATGGACTGAAAATCTCCTGAGCCCAGAGTAATAGAAATCAAATTCAAATTCCCCAGGGAATGAAGTAGTCTACAGCCTAATACACCTCCTCCATGTCTGTCCTGTCTTTTCTCTCTCTTCCTTTCTGCCCTTTCTTACAGACTCATCGATCGGTCTCTACTTCAACCATGAAGTCATCCCTTAAACATTTGGGCCAGCAGAAGATATTTTCTAGCTTCTGTAAAGCAAAGGACATTGTCACTAAGACACAAAGGCAGCCTACTGACTGGGAAAAGATCTTCACCAGCCCTGCAACTGACAAAGGTCTGATCTCTAAAATATATAAGGAACTCAAGAGACTAGACGGCAAAATGCCAATTAACCCAATTAAAAAATGGGGTGCTGAATTGAACAGAGAATTCTCAACAGAAGAAGTTCGAATGGCCAAAAGACACTTAAGGTCATGCTCAACCTCCCTAGCTATCAGGGAAATGCAAATCAAAACAACTTTGAGATATCATCTTACACCTGTCAGATTGGCTAAAATCCAAAACACCAATAATAACCTTTGCTGGAGAGGTTGTGGGGTAAGGGGTACACTCATCCATTGCTGGTGGGAATGCAAACTTGTGCAACCACTTTGGAAAGCAGTGTGGCGGTTTCTCAGGAAATTCGGGATCAACCTACCCCAGGACCCAGCAATTCCACTCTTGGGAATCTACCCAAGAGATGCCCAATCATACAACAAAAGCATATGCTCATCTATCTTCATAGCAGCATTATTTGTAATAGCCAGATCCTGGAAACAACCTAGATGCCCTTCAGTGGAAGAATGGATGAAGAAACTGTGGAATATATACATGCTAGAATACTACTCAGCGGTAAAAAACAATGACATCTTGAATTTTGCAGGCAAATGGATGGAAATAGAAAACACTGTTCTGAGTGAGGTAACCCAGACCCATAAAGATGAACATGGGATGTACTCACTCATAGTCGGTTTCTAGCCATAATTAAAGGGCATTGAGCCTATAAATTTGGGATCCTTGAGAAGATAATAAGAAGGTGAACTCCCAAAAAAAGATATAGTAATCCTCCTGGATATTGGAGGTAGACACGATCGCCAGGCAAAATTGGGAACTTGAGGGTTGGGCAAGACTGGGCCAAGGGAAGATGGGGAGAGAAAAGTGTGAAGGGGAGAACGGGGGGAGCTCGGAGGAATGGGGTGCTTGGGATATAGGAAGGGTGGATATGGGAGCAGGGAAGCATATATCTTAATTTAAAGAGCTACCTGAGGGTTGTCAAGAGACTTGACCCTAGAGGGGTTCCCAGGTTTCCAGGGAGACGCCCCCAGTTAGTTCCTTGGGCAGCTGAGGAGAGGGAGCCTGAAAAGGCCAGTTCCTATAGCCATACTGATGAATTTCTTGCATATCACCATAGAACCTCCACCTGACGATAGATGAAGAAAATGACAGAGCCCCACATTGGAGCACCGGACTGAGCCCCCAAGGTCCGGATGAGGAGCAGAAGGAGAGAGAACATGAGAAAGAAAGTCAGGACCGTGAGGGAACCTCCATCTGGCGACAGATGGGGAAGGTGACTGAGCCCCACATTGGCGCACTGGACTGAGCTCCCAAGGTCCTGATGAGGAGCAGAAGGAGCGAGAACATGAGGGAGAAAGTCAGGAACGAGAGGGGTGCGTTCACTCATGGAGACGGTGGGACAGAACTAATGGGAGATCACCAACTCCAGTTGGAATGGGACTGATGGATCATGCGACCAAACCCGTCTCTCTGAGTGTGGCCAACAGCGGGGGCTGACTGAGAAGCAAAGGACAATGGCTCTGGGCTCTGATTGTTCTTCATGGACGGGCTCTGTGGGAGCCTTCTCAGCTTGGTCGATCACCTTCCTGGACCTGGGGGGAGTTGGGAGGACCTTGGTCTTAGCATAGAGTGGGGAACCCTGATGGCTCCTTGGCCTTGAGAGGGAGGGAGGGGAGGTATGCGTGGAGGGGAGGGGAGGGAAGGGGGAGAAGGAAGGGAGGGAGGGGAGAGGAGGAGGGAAGGAGATGGAAATTTTTAAATATAAAAAAAATCAACCATGAGAAAAAAAAATAAAGAAATCAAAGCAAAAAAAAAAAAAAAGAAGATATTTTCTTTATGGATTCCCATTTCGCACATAACCACTGTCCCATTTTAATGCAAAATTTGTCCCTTTTTTTAATTCCTAGCCTGATAGATATACAAATACATGCTTATTATCTAGTCTTTCACTACAGAAGCCAAAGTAATAAGGAATTCTATATTACTATGGTGACATTTTTGGCTATTCACTGGCATCACCATTATATGGAAAACCTAAATTTAAAACTCCATTTCTTGACTAGTAAGGCATACCTACCTCAAGCCAATGCTATGAGAACATAAAACTTCTTTGTATGAATCCATCACAAAAATAACAATACCCCTCCATCATAATAATTTCATTCCTTAAAAATCAAAAAATATTTAAGTATGAAGTTTATAGAACTTTTAGAAGTTTATCGCCTAAAGGTATGATTTTTTTTTTTTTTTTTTTTTTTTTTTTTTTTTTTTTTTTTTTTTTTTTTTTTTGAGACAGGGTTCCTCTGTAGCTTTGGAGCCTGTCCTGGAACTAGCTCTTGTAAACCAGACTGGCCTCGAACTCACAGAGATCTGCTACCTCTGCCTCCCTAGTGCTGGGATTAAAGGCTTGGAGACCGGCTTATAGCACAGAGGGAAGACTGAAAAAAAAGTCTCATGCAAAAAGCAACCTTAAACAATGGGTTAATTTTGCTATGTTTTTGACCTTAAGATTGGATCAGAAATATGACAGAATAAATTAGCCCAGTCTTAAAATGTTGAAGTAAGGGGAAAAAATGGGGAATGACACTTGTCCTCTATGAACCACCTGGACGTACACCTGAGCAAACTTGAGGCTAGAAATGCAGTGATTTAATTTTCACTCAATTGATCTGTAAAGCTAAAACCGGCTCTGTATATCTAGTTAAGCTAGGAAATTTTATAATCACAGCAACCCATGCTGAGACTCTTTTGTCTGAAGCAGCAGACGTGATTTCTAGCTGCATTTTCAACATCTGCTATTTTGACGCTGTACACAATTTTATTTTCATGTTCTTATTACTCTTGGAGAATTTCATACAAGAGATTTTGATCATATACTTCCTCTTCCTTCTGAAGAGATCTTTACGCAGCCCAGGATCTCTAAAGCATCAAAATAAGATTGTGTCCACTGGTTCCCTTTTTTTATCTAAAAATTTCACGGTGACTTCTTTTTCTCTAAGCACGTGGTGTTTCCTACCTCCAACTGAAACCATTATAAATTCAGATGCAGACATCGAGGTCCATAAAGAATCTGGTGTATTATAAAACAAATAAAAAGAGCATGCCTAATGAAAGTGGGTCCCCGCTGGTTTCACATAAATGAAGATTTATTGCAGTTTAATGTTTGCTAAGCATTAAAAATGCTCCGAAAGAGTTTGCTCAGAGAGTTCTACATCGCTGTTTTTTCTTTCTGTAGCAATTCTCTTGTCTCCTGATGCTTCCTCTACTGTGTCCTCTGCATCATTGCTGTACACTGAGGAGGGAAAGGAGATGGGGGGGGATGGATTGAATCAAAACATAAATAATGACTAACTCTGGGTTAATTTAATGCACTTCACTGTTTATTTTCACCTTTATTTTCTGGGTTTTACAAAATGTAACATTTAATTTTATTTTTCACAATTACAGTTTACTTTTTTATATTTGAAAAGAACATATTGATTTAAAAGTTCCACTCACACTTCACTGTCTAAAGCTGAGCTCTTTATGGTTTCCTCTCCTGGGCCTTTTCAGGATTAGTTAGGATTTGGCAGGACTCACATTACTTCTTGAAGTGAGAGGCCAAAGAGGAAGATATGGCGCTGGTCAGTTCACCAAAAGGAGCACACAGGAGTATAAGCATGAGTACACACACACACACACACACACACACACGTATAAACAATCACATGTGCATACATACACACATAGCTTCTCCTTTGAACCCAACATTAGAGTTGGGGGACTATTGGAAATATTTTCTTAAAACTTCTTCAAACGAATAATATGTATGTCTCTCTTCTTAAAAAAATTTTTCTTGCAAGTTTTTAAGAGGAACATTTATGTTTTAAATTTATCTTCATTGACAAATAAAAAAAATACCGGTGGAGTACCAGTGATTTTTTAATACTTGCATACATTGTGTAATGTTTTAAGTAGCTATTTTATGAATTCTTTGCAAACATCATATAATATATTTTGATCAAATTTGTCTCATGCCATCAGCTTTCCTCAGATCTTCCACCACCTCCGTAATCACATTTTAAATTTACAAAATTTATAATTTTACAAAATTCTAACTGATTTTCCTCTGCTTACTCTTTGAGAGTAGAGAAAAACATATCTACCCTGCATTCATGTGGTCAGAATACAGCATTATAGTATGTGTTCTCAGAAATTCAGCAGAACCTGACTCATTTTCTGATCTTTTTAATGGCATCATAAAGAAGTAGAGACAAAAGAAAGGGCAGTAGGTGGATAAATAGGTACATCTTAGTAGTTTGCTACTTTCATTCAACACATATAAAGAAAATGAGGAAAATTATACCTTTACCTAGGAAAAATGGGAAAACAACACAGAGTGCATACTTCAATTCATAAGGTGATTATTCAACCAGCAGTTACAAATTTAGTTATTAAGGGCTACCTGAAAGTTTTAATTATTTTTGTGATTGAGCCTCATTATAATTTGTAGCCACTTTTTTAATAGAGAATTTTTTTTTTTTTTTTTTTTTTTGCAAACAATGATCTTTCTTTGAATGGTTCCACTGCATTGCAAAGCTAAGCTAAGACCTGGAAGGACTAAAGCCAAAGAAAAGGATTCTGATCTTATTCACGCACCGGGAGAAAAAAATATCTCCAAGTTCTGTCTGTCTGATTGCTGCCCACAAGTGAGTTGATAATTCAGTTTATCATTTCTCTGCTCACAACAGACTGGCTGCTTTTGAGTGATCGCAGTGATCCCTCAGGGCCATTGTTTACAATGAGGTTTTTAAATTCAATGCTGTCACAGCGGGCGGTTTTCCTCTCTCGCACACTGAACTTGCTAATGGTCCATATGGTCCTAACGAATTTCCCAGGTGCTAAGCATCACCCAGCCCATATCCTCAGCATCCTATATGGGGACTTAAGGCTGCTTTTGTCATTTCTCTTAAGACTACGGAAGTTGCTCTTTGGAGAGGAAAGTTTAAAATGGCTGGTGGAAACAATAGAGTTTTACATGCCTGCATTATCAGGGCAGATGTACTGTCAGGAGAATTCACTTCTGAGAGAAGGAAACAAAAGCTATTCACTGAACAACATCTTTGGGAAACTCTAATGGGAATACATGTTTGAGGTGTCTTGATATGTGCTTTCATATTGCAGAGGCAAAAGTCTTGTCTTCCCCACTGTAAAAATCAGTGTACAGATTTTTTAGCTCCATATGTCTGGCTACATTTAGGGTAAGTGACCAACCTATCCATTGTTAGCCTTGAATAGTACAGGATTCCAAATTAATTTTAATTATAAATGTATTTATTTTCTAGCTAAATTAAAATAATAATTATTGAGTTAATTATACAATTGTATATGTAATAGTACAAATAGTACAGAAAAAGTTGTTCGATATTTTGTCTGCTTTTTCTTTAATTTATTTAGTTCTTACTTTAAGTATGTTATCTAAAAAAAGACTCTATGTGGTATACATAATTCATTTCCCCATTTTACAGAGCAATTATAACTCCAAAACACCACCTCTATGGACTTGATATTTTTGCTCAATTTAGGAAATGTAGTAGTCATTATTATATAATACATATGGGAGCATTAAGTGGCTGCTCAGAAAACGAATCCCTTTCCATATTTTGTATCTACCACCAGAGTGGCCAGACTTTATAGATGACAGAGTTCTGCATCCTCCGGAGAATGTCCAGAAGGTAAGACATGTAAACCCCCAGCCTCCACCACCAGGATTTTGAACCTATCATGAGGATTCAAGGAAAAAGAAATATCAACCATTTGCTTCTAGCACTATAACAGCACCAAAGACCTAATTACATTGATGATGTTGGTAGCAAAATCAAAAATATGAGAGTGTTAAGGCGGTGGTACCAGGGGTATTATTATCAGTGTCCATTCCAGTATGGCTATGGAGTCCTGAATACAGTGCTGTGTCTGGCTCTCCGACTTTTTATCAATTTTGTGGTCTACCTGATGCCTTGTAGGCAAATATCTTCTCAACTGAAGCTAATCTTAACTGGAGACCTACACACTCAACAGCTTTCTGGGACTAATGGAAACCATCTCCTTGTTCCTACACTACTCCCTCAGTTACCACCAACAGTAAATACAGCATTACCGGTTGTCTCCTAGAATTCCTACTTCCCGTTTTCCTTCAGCTGTAAAGTATCTAGCTCTAATTGGGCACATGGTCACATTCTTACAACGAGATTGGTTCTTGTAACCAAGTTCCAGGTTATGACAAGTGAGTGTAGTGTGTAAGGACAATGTCAATGTTGTGCTAAAATAGAAAGCAACAATTCTCCCCTGCCTTCTGTCTAGAAAGCAGACATAATGACAGGAATTGCAGCAACTATTTTAGACTTTTGAGTCGAGAGAAGCAGAGCAACAATGTAGAAGGAGTACGGGTCCTAAATGAGGTACAGGCAACAGTCAAGGTCTGCAAACCTTGGATTAATACTTGTAAAAATCAGCAAGCATTTGTCGTCTTAAAGCTGTTACTATTGGGGCTCAGTTTATTCTAGTAATGTGTGCAGAGGCATCTTCAATGGTAAACAATTGCTTGTCAGTTATCCTCAACTTTGGGGTCTGTTGAAACTTTTCTCATAAGGAAGGAAGAATTGCTTCCCCTGCCCACCACTTTAAGTTCTGTAAAATTCAGTCACTTTGTCCAGTGGCCATAACAACTATTCAGCAGTAACACACACAAGAGGTAGCCAAAGGGAGACTTCTTGGGCACTTGACCCACAGCAGCAGAAACTGAAGCCTGGAGTTGCATAGAGAGCCACAGAAAACTCTAATGAGCGTGGAAAGGTCAGGTCTCCATTTTACAGGCTGTTTGGAAAGTGGCATGGGGCCTTTCTTTAGCATTTAAATAATAGTGTCAAGCTGGCTTACCGTCTGAGGTTCATGCCACACTTTCTAAATAGAAGCAGAAATCAAAGAAAACAGCTGTGTTGCAGTGCGCGATACTCACTTCTGTTACTGACAAAATAGCAGTTGGGGTCATTTTTTTTATTATTTATCACAATGAACAACTGCTCCAAAAGTAAGCTTCTCTTTTTTCCAATTAAACATAATCTCTGTTTCATAAATTCAAGTTAACTAAGTCGAGTGCGATTCTGTTATAGCAATTGTCTCGTCTTAGCTCACAGTTGACTATTCCCATGTGCACAAGATAAAAGCGCAAAAAAGCAAGTGGCTTTGCTAAACATTTTGGAATGCAGAGAAACCAGCCCAGCGTGGACACTATGTGGCTGCAGTTACACTTAAGTCAGCATGAACCTAAATGGTTGTTGTAAATGACCGTGTATGTTAGAGTCTTAATTCGACTGAAAATACCTCATAGTGGCTATTTTTCTTCTTTCTTTAGGATTAAAGAGAAAATCCCAAACTTGTTCCCTTCTTCAGCTCATGTTCCCTGAGCGGTAGAAAAAAACAGAATGCTAGTCCTGTACGTCTGAGTGATTGACTGCAAGAGCTAAGGTTACCTTTGCTGCTGATTTTCTTTATCCATCCAGAATCCTGGAAAACTTCAAGTACAACTGAATATTAGAAAAAAACAGAAACACACACACACTCCATGGGGAAGAGTCACCTTGAAACACACCAGGTTTCTTCCATGTGTGTTAAAAAAAAAAAGCAAAAGGTTCATATCTTTCCCCTCTGTTTTTATATTTACCAGGACAAGTATATCTTTAATTGTATGAGAATGACCATCAAAGAACTCTGCTGTCAGAAATGATTGATTTAAAGTGCTGGTAACATTAGCCTAAGGCAGCCCAAGAGATGAGCAAGAAGATTAATCACAGAACTTTGAATAAAACTAAGCGAACCACAGCCAAATAGATAATGTTTCACAAAGAATTCAAGCTCTCTGAATGCTGGGGTTTCTTCTACCACATACATTCCATAATGGCTATAAATTCCATTAGCACTAAATATCCACTGAGCTCTAAGCCAAGAAGTGGAACAAAATATCAAAACAGCATTGTGTGCTTCAACTACGATTTACAGAGTGCCTCCCCTGTGCTGGGCACTGGAGCGGGAGATCGCCGTATAGCAATGAGTAAGACACGGTGCCTACAGCCTGGATGTGCCTGGAGAAGTGGTGATTTTAGACCTTGGAATGGGTCATTTCGACGTGTAGATGGTGCGATGTCGCACACAGAGATGTGTGTGCAAGTGGCTGGGTTCAGACTCTGACCCTGCTGTGCACTTACGTGTTTCCTCACTCACAAGTGTGAAGAATAATTTCACCTGACTTACAGGACCCCTGCCTGGATTCGAGGAGAGGATGTATTGAAATCATTTTCAAATAGATTTTGATAGAAAATACTCAATAATTACAATTAATACTTATTTCCTAATGAGAGCGTCCTTCAAAAGAACAAAGGGGATTAGCACCTAGGGCTGTTGTGGTACTACATCCTGGAAGGAAGACCCCACGAAAAGAAGAGGATTACTTGACAGTTAATGATGGAGGGGACGAAAGGGTGAAACCATGCCACCAGTGCCAGTCAGTGTGGCCCAAAGGCAACCATTTGCTTCGTGCGGATACGAGAATCTGGAGGGAGGATGTTACTTTGACCTGAATATTCTAGTATCATGGACACAACAGTAGCTGCAAATCCAGACTGCACAAATCCTGTATGCAATAGAAACCCAGGAATGCATTTTAGGCATGGGGCCTGCTCTGATTTGACCCCATTGAAAGATCACACTTGAGGGCTGAAGAGATAGCTCAGCCCTTAAGAGCATTGGCTGTTTGTCAGTTTCCAGCACCCACATGGCAGCTCACTACTGTCTGTAATTCAAGTTCCAGGGGATCTTACACCTTTACACAGACATGCAGGTCAAACACCAATGCACACAAAAATTTTTAAAATTTTTTTTTAAAAAAAAATCACACTTGATCCATGAGGACAGGGTACTGGGGTGGGGTGAGAGCAGGTGAAGTGACACCTCAGAAGACTATTGTTCAAGTTCGGGCCCCAAAATTTGAAAGTTAGGGTAGTGCCTACAGAACTAGAAGGTAGAGGGTGGATTCAAAATCCATTTTGGATGTTAGAGGCCTCAACACTTGCTATTTCATTTGTGTAGAGTGAGGGAGAAGGGGAAATTGAAATTTTCCGGGATTTATATTTGAGCAAGTGTGAGTATGACATATTTACTTAAGAAAGAAACAGAGAGGGAGAAGAGATTTCAAAGAGAAAGTTGTGAGTTCACACTTGATTGCCCACAGGGCAGACATCTAAGCAGACATCTCAGGGGAGTGTTTAGGCTTCCCTAGGGGGCGCTCGAGAAAAAAAAATGGTTACAGTCTCAGACATTGTATTGTGGTGGGATAAAACTGCCCAAGGAAAGAAAAAGAAGGAAGGGGAGAAAGAAGGATGGAAAGGAGGAGTGGGGAGGAGGAAAAGGTAGTCCTAGGGGGTAGCTATAGAAGTCTCAGAACTCCATTAGAGAGGAGAAGAAATCTCTGGGTGAAAATCGGGCATACTGCAAGGTCATCTGGAAACCTGGGGGGGGGGGGGGGTTAGTTCTGTGCCAAACAAAGGCAACAGCGCGTCTGTCAATAAGGAGGCGAGGGTGAAACATACGAGAACTAAAGAGCCTGTGAGTGGGCGGGAACCGAACACTACCCTTTGAAGTCTCGGGCCTTTGGTGTTCTTAACGCGAGCCAATAGCCGAAGCAGTGTGGGCACAAGCAGATTGTACAGAAATGAAAAGGCAACAGGAGGTGGGGCCGTCTGGCTTTGAAGTGGTGCAGCCTGCTGGGGCAGCAGCTGCCAGGTCGTGGACGGTCCTGAGAAGGCATGGGTGGTTTCTCGGACAGGAAAAGCTACAGAGTGGGTTCAAATAGCTGGGAGCCACAAGTGGGTGGCAAATGAGAGCATCCTCAGCAGGTCTTTCCAACTTCCAGTACACACCCAATTATTTTTGCTTCTAATTTGCGGAGGGTAGAAAATAACCCAGGTGCTGTGACGTAGGGATCCGTTAAACCAATCATTGCGCTGTAATGTTGTCTCTACCTGATTTACTCACTAAAATGGACTCCACATGACTATGCAAATTACCTATCAGGTACCATGGTTGACTCACTCATCAAATAATCAGGCCTAAACATGAGTAAAATTAATACGTTTATAAAAGAATCAAACATATTTGAGTATGGTGAAATATGAAAAACTAGAGAATTTTGATAAGAGTCACAGACTTGACCTTAACCTACTGAAATGTATTGGAACAGGCTATGCTAAATAAATTATTTCTTCTCTAGCTTTCCTGTAAATACCTATTTTAAGCATTTTGTATCATTTCCCCATGTCCAGCAAGGCTCAGAACATTCGATAGGGGTTTCCCATAAATATTTATGGATTGATCTTTATTTTTTTTCTGCTTGAAATGTTTTCTATACAAAACACAAAGGTTGCCACTGTGACCAAACAGCAATGCATCCCTGGTGCTACCCGGATGGTTTGTGTCACTCATCAGTGTCACGACGCTGTCCCACAACACAGCAAGTAAGTGAATCATGGTAAACACCACCATCCAATTGCCACATAAAGTAGATATATTGGGCTCTGTGCAATAGGCAATCTTCTTTAACTGTGGAGTGATTAAATTGCCAAGCTCAGATTCTAATTGTTTAAACGTGTTGGTGTTGAGAGCTGATAGTACAGTTAGCCTGCTCAACAGAAGGCCTCTGAGAGGCAGAGCAGTTGCAGGAGGGAACCAAGAGAACAGTCGTGCTCTCTGGGATGATTTGCACAGGACATTTTCATTCTACGCAAAGCATAGTTGCTGCTATTTCGTTGCTGCTGCTCCTGCAGCCTCAGGCACACATATGCTTTGACTAAAGAGGCAGAAAACAGCTAGGATGCTAACATTCTGGCTGCAATCTTTCGTAACTAAAGAAACTTACCAGCATGTCAGTTGTATTTATATCTTCATGACAGAGGTCGCTGATGCATCTGGATCTGTGTTTTAGAGATAAAATAATTTCCTATAAGGATAAAGGGGTAAAGAATATTTTAAGTTATGAACTTAGAACAATATGTAGGAGAAAAATCGGGCCTGGTCCTGTGGAGACCGATGCTTTTAGATCTCGGGAGGAGGGTAACTTTCTTTTAAATGGTTCTGCTACAGTTGGGGGCTCAAAAGAAATTGAGAATCAGGTCTTTATTTCAAGCTGTTAAATAATGCAATACTGGACTAGGGAACTTAGACACCGTGTGAACAGTGCTCAGCTTCGCTCTCTAATTCCCACTGCAGTGACTGGTAGGATGCTCTGGTCAGGAAGTAAGGCCTAGCCCTGCACACCAGAAGAGAAGCGCCGTCTTTCCATGTTGGAAATGAAAGGGGTGGGAAGACCTGCAGGATACAAAGTGCTAGAAATGAAGATATCCTAGCCACAGAGCGCCCAGAGCCACAGACAGGAAATAGAATTCTGGGTAGATTTCTCATCTCCTGCCATGGCAAAGTAGCACAAGGAAGGGCTGCCATGAACACTGGACAGGTCTAACGAAACTGAAGCAGGCAAGAGGGCAAGAAATCCACGGTGTGATGTAGAAACCCTTGCCTCTCGCTATTTAGTCTTCTGGATGCCAGGCCTTCCTGGGTCTTCTCTCACCGAGAATTTAATGTAAGGTTTTTCTCGACTTTATGGTTTGCTTCTCCCCTCCTTCTTCCTGTCTGGACTTGAAGGACCCTAATGAAACATTTGGGAAGAGCAGGAAGTGTGCTCATTTCTCCCAGAACCCACTCAACTCCCACAGTGCCTGGCAAGAGTAGGCTACCTTCTGGAAGCAAAAGAAAGTTGAAAATCGTGAGACTTTGCAATTGAGGGGGAATAAACGAAGGGAAACACTAGGGAAGATACACTTATCTGTTGACTTAATAAGCCTGCTTTCAGAATTTACCATGTGCTATTCACTGAGATAGGTTAAAAAGACAGAGCTCTGATATTGTCCTTTTGAGAAAGAACTTGGCTCCCTCTAGTACAGATTTGTCTCCACAACTAAATAAAGAATCTTTAGAGAATATCCAGTCCATGCATTAGCAAAATCAAAAAAAAAAGACCACCCACTGAACTTGTAGCATAGTAATAAGGACAAATTTGATATTAAGCATTATTTGGAAACAAAAATATAACCAAGTTAAAGCATGACCAAGAAGAGTAAACAACAGAAAATAAAACCAGCAAACAACAAGCTAAGTTTGAAAATAGTACCTAGAACGTCCATGAGATTTCTACAGTATTAAACTCTGGGGGCAAATACAAGAGACAGAGACAGGGCGATATCTTGATACTTCAACCTGTTACTAACTGGAATCTCGGAGAGGGGAAAGAGAGAGGGAGAGAGAGAACAGTACAATGATGATAAAGGAAGACTTAACAAGCCTACAAGAGGCATGGCTTCCTGTGGCCACAGGCAGGCAGTTCTACTGTGCATATGAATATTACAGGGACTTTTAAAAAACGTTTCAAAATGCCGAACAAGAAGGAAGTTGGAGTGTTACTATTACCTGATTGTAATACTTCCTATAAAAGCGTAGAACCCAAGATAGAATGACGCTGATGTAAAGGCAGGAAAATAGCACAATGAACCTCCATGTTCAGTTGACTTCTTACTTTTTTTCTAAAATTAAACACTTTATGAATCAAATTTGTCTTTGACAGTTCCTACATGTATATGTCTCCCATGCTCCCTTATCTCCATCCTATTAGCCGCCCCTTCCTCCCTTCAGGCTACTTTCCATGTGTATGTCCTTTTGTGTCGTAGAACTCACCGAGCTTAGTCAGTGTTATGATTTTAATTGCAGAACTCTCAAAGGAGCCTAAAGATGATAGCCATTATTATCTTCTCTCTAAAGATACTTCATAGCCAATAGTTGAGCAAGCATGGCTCTAGAGCCCATGAGCTTCTCTCCAATCTACGCCTGGCTCTTGATGGTCCAGGCTTATAGAGGCCCAGTGTCAGGAGCCCTAGCTACTATGAATGCATAGCTGCAATGGCTGGGTCATGCCCTGAAGATAGCATTTCACTGCCTCTTCACTCTCTTCCAGAACTTACATTCTATCTGCCCTGTCTATGATAACCTCTGAGCCTGGGAGGAGGCAAAATAAACGTCCTATTTGGAGCTGAGCACTCAGCATCCCTTCTTCTCAGCACTCTAGGCAGCCAAAAGAATCTGCGACTGCTTGTTGTAAAGAGAAATTTCCCTGATGAAGGCCAAGGGTAGCAGTTGTCTATGGATATAGATATGGATGATTGCAAGGCAGCTTGAAGCCATTGGACTCCCTTCTTTTTACAGTATTTTTTATACAGTGTTAAATAAAAATTAACCGTATGCACACGGTATACAATGTGTTTGGATATATGTGTATGCCTGCAGAATGGCTATATACCAAGCTAATAGATGTGTTCATTACCTGATACAATTTTATTTTTTGGTGAAGATGTTTAAAATTCACCCTTATCAGTTTTCAACTTCATGATATCTTTCAAATATTATAACCATGATGTACAATAGAGTGGTGTAGGAGGTCCTTCTGTTTGTGTGTTGCTTGTA
This sequence comes from Arvicola amphibius, assembly GCF_903992535.2. Lineage (NCBI taxonomy): Eukaryota > Metazoa > Chordata > Mammalia > Rodentia > Cricetidae > Arvicola > Arvicola amphibius. The sequence continues at coordinate 23,806,823 of NC_052063.2, forward strand.
TTGGTTAATGAATACAGAAACTGCCTTGGCCTTTTGATAGGGCAGAACTTAGGGGAGATGGAACTGAATTCTGGGAGGAAGAAAGAGTAGGGAGAGCCACCATGGAGCCACCAGAGACAGACATGTCGAATCTTTCCTGGTAGGCCATGAACTCGTAGTGATATACAGATTAATAGAAATGGGTTAAATCAAGATGTGAGAATTAGCCAATAAGAGGCTAGAAATAATGAACCAAGCAGTGTTTTAATTAATACAATTTCTGTGTGGTTATTTCGGGTGTAAGCTAGCCAGGCGGTTGGGACAAATAAGGGGCCCCTCTCGTTTACAACAATAGAGGGTGTGAACTTACTCTAACTTAAGTTTGGGCTTCTTTATCTCAAATTGTCCCCATCCTCTCTGTCTTCATGACTGACATTTTAGAGTTGACGACTCATTGGGATTCTGAATATTTGCATTTCTGTATCTGGCTTATTTTTCTCAGCTCAGTGTACAACCACTGTTTTACAATTAACAAGACCCTATTCTTTGTAAAGGATGAACATTGCTTGAATGTGCATCTATACAACATTACTATATCCACTGATGGATACTAAGGTTGAATCTATCCTTGGCTATTGAGTATAAGGCTATAATTAACATGGGCAGCATAATGTTCTTTATGCTAAATACTGACTTAGATGTAGAATTTTTGTCTCATATAGACATTCCATTTTTATTTTTGAGTTATCTCTATACTGTCTTCTTCTTTTTGGTTTTTCTGTATAACCCTTATACTGTCTTCTATAATGAAAGTACTAAGTTACATTGATAAACTAGTTTACAAACATTCCTTTTCCTTCATACTCTTGCTAACACTTGTATCTCCTTTTTTTTATAATAGTCATCTTAGCAAGCATTAGACTTTCTGAGGCTTGGATATTTTCATGTGTATAATCATTAGTGAAGCTGAGTGATGTATGTGTTTGCGCAGACACACACACACATACACACACACACACACAGTCAAACCTGGCTGAACATCTGTAAGTCTTCATTCGACTTACAAATATCTTTCAGGCCTTTCCCCAAGTGGCTTTTTATTTTCAAAAGATCCCATTAAGTAAATCAATAGGCAATCCAGCTACCTACTAAAATATGACATTTACCCAATTTGTATTTTCAGAATGTGTGAACTACTGGGGTTCAATAGGAAAAACACTATCAAATAGGAGGCAAAAGACAAACAGCTAAGAAAGATAGTGTATAAATGGAAAGGAGAGACAGGATTTTGTTCAGTATTCTAAGACATTACAAAAATGCAAAGTAATATAAAGCAAATAAATGCTTTGCCCTCTATGTGTACAATAAACATTGCTGGCAACACTAAATGCTGTTACTAAGGTGAAGCAACTGGAATCTTTTCTCCTATGGGTGTAAAATGACAAATTTGTTTTTGGAAAATAGTTTCCCAGATTTTTAAAATGAATATATACACATACCCACTCTGTTACCCAGGAATTTTTCCAAGAGAAATAACAATTCATGTCCATAAAAAATTTTCATAAAAATGCTCACAGCAGCTTGGTTCATAATCACTCCTAAGTCTAACCATAGAAATGAACATCTCACTGGATGAAACTAATGTCAGTAAGTATAAAATTAAAGGTTAACAACTGAAGGAAGTTCTGAGTGTGAAAATTTATAATATATTCCACATCCTAAGCAAACTTATTTTAAGCATATTAGCATAATTCTCTAAATACAATGGTAAAGAATTAATTTGCCTTAAATTAGCATAAAGGTGTGTACCAAATTCTTTCAATGGTATTTAATCATACTATATGTTGTAATCATGTCTATGACAAAAATTATAAGTAATGATTCCAGAATTCAATATCTAGCACATTGTCAAAAATATTTGGAAGTACTGCATTCATAATATCAGATGTGGAAGGGCTCACCAGCCATCTAGCTACCCTTTCAGGAAGTTATCTACTTACTTTAAGCTGTGTGGAATAGTCCTTTACAATATGGGAAAATATGTCTCTGTGATTGGTTTAGTAAAGAAGCTGATGGGCCAATAGCTGGACAAGATAAGTTTAGGGGCGGGGAGCCAAACAGAGAATGCTGGGAAAAGTCTGACAGAGTCTGAGGAGTTGGGAGCAGACTCAGAGAGAAGCAAGATGAACATGCTGTACTGAGAAAAGGTGCCAAGCCATGTGTCAAAGCATAGATAAGAAATATGGGTTAATTTAAATGTAATGGTTAGCAAGTAACAAGCCTGAACTATCGGCAGAGCATTTATAACTAGTATTAAGCCTCTGTGTGGTTACTTGGGGGTGGCTTGCAGAACAGAAACTTACACTAACAAAGCTATTACAAAGCAAAGGAGGGGCAGAGTAAGAATGAGTGTGAGAACATTGTCATAGAAAACAATTGGTGGTGATATTAGAATATATATGTGAAATATCAGTGTCTTGCATAAAATATCCAAATGCTGGTATGCTCAATAATTTTTGTTTACATACTTTATATTCTCTAATACACAATCTCTATTGCATTTCTACAGAACTTGTCCTTCTCTTAGTTGTGAACAATGATACAGAGAATAGAACATGGATTCAAGGAAATCAGAATAGGAGCATAAAGGCCTTTTCACATAATAGCCTAGTTTGGTATGGATATATTCTTTCCAACTCCAATTCCTTCCTCTATAAATCAAAGAGAATACATTCTTCTAGAAGTCACTGTGATAATTAAGTATGACATCTCCCTAAAACCTTTTGAATAAAGTGGCTAATGAGAAAATATAATCACCTGCACATTTTTTTTTCATTACTCCTTGGCCTTTTGGCTAAGACAAGAGGTAAAATTTGACTTTCCATGGAATTTTTGCTTTGCAGATGAAGGGGTTAAATGTCTATCAGGAAGTGTGCTGAGGAGTTCCACAATACAATTAGTACAGTCAACTGTATCAGTTCGGTTCTTCAAAGGAAAATGAGGTTATAGTTGTAGTATCTCAATTGGCGAGTCCAGAAACCCAGGCTAGGTTATCACCTTCTAGTGTCTCCTTGAGAGCTAAAAACCTCAAAACAGGAAGTTTGCATTTTAGAGATGCTTGTTTTGATCAAATATGGCCTAGAATCTCCTCTATAAGATGTCCAAAGAGTACAGTTTTTATACATGACTATAATCCTGAAGAATGAGTACTTATAGGTAGAGTTCAGCTGTTTCTAAGAGAAATAAAAGATGGGATTTTCTTCCCCTTCATCTCCATCAATCGCTTTTGTAACAATAATAGAATTGTATAACCCAGGAACAATCCAACTATTTTGTTCATACAGTTCCAAAGAACTGACTGCAAAAAGAAAAATAAAACAAAAACAAAGAAAACTAGCCAATGGGTGTTGCAAGAAGTCATAGCATACATACATTAACCTAATTTCAGGAGGACCCTTTATTTGAACTCAGACAATTATGTTGACAAGGAAAGTATGTGTTCAGAAAAAGAGTCTGCATTTAATTGCCCTGATTCCTGGATGTTATTTGAATGAGGCTCGGTACACCTCCCTGAAGCAAAAACCATCCACTTTCCTTCTTAAATTACAGTAACATTTTATTTCAATGCCATACAAAATACATTAGGTATCATGCCACATTCGGTCCATGAGAACACTGATAAACTCTCGATTTCACTGGTTTTAGGAAATAATCTCGTAGGTGTGCTATTAACCCACTGTACTATTTGAAAGGACAGCAAAGGAAACTGGATGAGAACCCCTGATGGTCTACAACAGGCTGCCACCAAACATAGCCATAACACTTCCTTCCCTATATCCACATGTCTTTCCAGACTTGACTTAGCATCTTCAGTCACATTCCACATCTTCTAGAATACGAACAGGTTGTGTGACTTCTTCTGGTGTTCTGTATGGAGTGAGCCAGAAGCAACTTTACTATGATACTGACCTAGACAGCAAGAGACCCTACAAGTCTAATTTCTCCTTTCGAAGACATGAGGAAGCTTGTGGAGCAGTTCAGCCCCATCTCAATGCTACTCTGGCCATCCCACCCCAGCCGAGTGTATTATTGGTCTTAGACCCATGAGACAGCTCCAGAGAGTAGAAGTGGTCCTGGTCCAGATCTGACACATATGCAATAAAGGGTGATTCTCTTATGCAAAAACATTTTGACACAGTTTTTGAGAGGGCAATAGATAACTGATAACACAGAATGCAGGAAGAATCTGTAAATATGAATATCATAAAAATGCTTCGATTTATCTTTAGAAGAGGAAGCTTTACTTAATAAGTCATGAGTAAATTTAACCTAAAATTTCTTTTAAAATTATACAAGACACTGTTACGGATAATAAAATTGTCATGGTTTGTGAGCATCGTAAATAACATGATTTTGTGTTCCACTTACTTATACCACACATGCTTATGCCTCTGGGCAAATTAGTATTCACAATGGTTCTTTCACACAGCACAATTTTCCCAACAGTTTTGGGATGACTGATAATTTCTTAAATTTGAAATATACATTAATAAATACACCTGTTTTCTTGAGATGCAGCAGTTCCCCCACCCAGACTAAATGTAATCCAATCCGATTTGCTTAAGTCTCTTAGAGGAACTGGAGAGACGGCTCAACAGCTAAGAACATAAACCACTCTTTGAGGAGATCTGAATTCAGTTTCTAGCACCTACAGCAGGCAGCTCACGACTGCCTGTAACTCAAAGTTCAAGCACCCAGTGCCTCTGGCCTCTGAGGGTATGTGTGCACACATACACAGATGCATACATACACAGATACACACATATACACAGAATTAAAAAATAACAAATCATACCTTATGAGACTTTTTTGAGATTATTGTTTTTATTATCTTAAGTCAAGAACCCACCCTCTATTCTATTTCATCTGTGATAGTAATGAGCTCTCTGTCAAGCCAGCAACACAGAAAGAAATCTGTCCAACTTCTGCTTTTTGAATCTAGAGTGATTACAAGATCATATATTATTGATATACAATTGATTAAATAGAAATGTGTATTCAAATGTTGATATAGGACTCATGAACCAAGGATTATAGCTTATCTAACCCTCTTTTCCTCTTTATTAATCCAAACTATAATAATGTACAGAGGAAGAAAATAAATGACTGTTGGGGGGGGCTCTGCTTCTGACAACATAATCTTGCACATTGGAGAACTTCATCCACACAGACACTGACTCTGGTGTGCAGAACTCTGCGTGTTGCCTTGTGTTCCTTGCCTCCTAAGTTTCTGCTTTGACACTAGGACAGTGTTTCTCTGACTCAAATTCCAACCTGCAGGAACTGAAAACCCTCATTCCTCCTTGGTGGCCCTGGAAACGCCAAGACAGATACTGCACAGGCTCTATAGACCAGTCATTTTTGCTCCTGTGTGCCATGCATTTCCATTTCATGCATCAATAGATTCATGCAATTACATTCCTATTATTGCCTCAAAGCAGCAGCCACGTTGAGCATCCACACCCAACATCACACACTGCTGGGAAGAAGCAAAGCCAAGGCTACCTTGGTGAGTGTCTGCAGGTGTCATAGGTGGATTGTCATTACCCAATGTCCAGACTCTGGGGTCTACCATGTACCTCCATGAAAGGATCTGGAAGTCACCCCTCATAGAAGTGGCCAGCACCAAGTTAGAGACATATTGTGTTATCCGTGGACTAGAAATTATTACAGAATAACTGTCACTTTATGTTTTCTGTGGGAGGAGTTTATCTCTCACATGACCATGAGAGATCAGGGGCTGAGTCACAGAACAATCCATAGGACAGGGTCTGAAATGATTCTTTAAATTACAGGCCTTAGATGTTGTCTTGCAAAGCTCCCCATGTAATTCTCTCTAGCCATATCCTGCTACCTTTGAAAAACAGTCAATAACTCAATTATCTTCTCTGAGGATGGATCCTTCCCCAAGGCACCTGAACTTCTCATAGAGAGGAAGCTGAGTTCCTAATAAAGACTCAATTTTTGATTTGGTTTTTCCTTGTTCGTAATAAACTATCAGAATTGGTTTGTAGCTGCAAGAAAGTTATACAATATCTCTCTCAAACGGGAGCCAAGTAAACAAGCTTCTGCACGGTCTCTAATGTCTTTACTTCTGATACGCAGGCCAGATGGCAGAGAACAAACAGGTGAGAGCTACTCATGATAAGCGTGTGTCAGCACCGGCAGAGTGGTGCCCAAGCAGGAAAAGGAGAGGAAAGGAGCCGGTATCCTCAGTCTAAGAGACAACATGCAATTGAGGTCAGGTTTGATGTCAAGGATGTAAAAGGTATCCATACAACGAGCATGATGAACTTTAGTGACCTCCACAGAGGGCAGCCCAGTGGACACACCACCACATCCCACTTAAAAATGGTGACTCACTGGGGCCAATTATTCTCCTTTTCTCACTAATTCTCTGTCACAACTACAGCATGTCTCACCATCATTCCTTTATTCTGGAGGACATGCTCCTCCAATAACAATCTTGGACACCTGACAGGGACACAGGATGGTTGTACACCAGAGGGGTTTCTCTATCCATCAGAGGATGAGGACACTTAGGACTTCGGGAATAGGCTCTTCCAAATGAAAAACAGAGAGGAGTAAAAGCATAGATTCCACTCTCACAGGAGGACACTGGACAGTATTCTTCCCTGGCCCCACCAATGTGCTTCAAGCTCTCTTATAGACACCAAATCCTGTGATGAGGGCAACTTCCTTTCAGCTGTCCATCCCAACCCCAATCAATCCTTCTTCCATGTCAGACTTTAAAGTACCTCAGAGCAGGTATCATGCCCCCTCAGTTATCTGTTCTCTAGGCTAAATTTCCCTTGATCTTTCAATTAGAAGATAACCATGCCTGAATAGAGCCAAACAAAAACCCCAGCAGCATCGTTGAAGTGAGGAATCCCATCTGCAGACATCGGTGTAAACATTAAGTAGGGAAATCCCTCTGATGCTGTCTGCAAGGCAGCCATCAACACAGTGAGCCATGCTAGACAAAGTCATCAGCATAGGTCTGGTGAAAATTACACAGACTGGAAAACTGGGTCCGAGTGGGAACATGGAGTTTACTTTGTCTCACGGGAAAGCTGTCTGGCTATTTGCTGGTACTGTGCTCACCATGCAGAGATGTCTGAGAGTGCTGAGGGCAGAGCCAATATGCCATATCCCTTCCCACTCAACATCTTGGTATACAGTTTGCATTCAGATCCTAAAGCATATGCCCACTAGTTAAGATAGCTGCTATTTATTCTTCAAAGACAAAGAATGCAGCTGTCTGTCAAATCAGCAATGGATCTGGTACTAAGAAACTGGCATGCTGAACAGTAGGACTTCAAGATAGAGGAATTTAATGTTTAACAGCCTAATTCACTGTTGCCCACAACACCCTTAAGGAAGCTACACTCCTTATTTGATTGAGACTGGGATTGGGTGCTTAAAAATACAAACCACATTTCAAAAGTTTAGAGTTATATTTTACTAAAGGGTCAATATTATAAGACAAAATATTTAGAGAAATATGACATGGCCGTTTTGAGATCAAATCAGGGGAGGGGGCTCAAATATAATCACTATCATAAAATTGATTTAACATGCACAAATTTAGCTATTCAATAAATATTTATTGAACCCATGCTGTGTACCACAGTGCTATCCCACAATCTTGAATTGCATAGCCAATTATTGTTAATCATTATCAATTATAATTTGCCAACTATTGCTGTAATAGTTCTACATAAGGAATAAAGCTAAAATTTGAAGGCATAAAATTACTAATATCCTTCACAAGTGTTCATATAACTGGAGATTCAGCTGGACTGCAATCCAGTTTATAATCCATTCTGGTTCACACCGAATAGTACCCACAACACAATCTTCATAAAGATGTCTGAAAAGGGAGCCTGTGGAAACACACATCTCTCTCAAGACCCATTCTGTAAACACTCACCTCTACCCATGTCCCCCTGGCCCAAAGAAAATCTGGCTAAGACCAATAGTAGTAATAGGAAGATAAAATCCACCCACTTCAGGAGAAAGAGCTAAAAGGTCAAATGTTTAAAGGCTTGGCTGCAGGATTTTTAGGGAACAGAAATAAAAGAGAAAACAGTAAGGACCTTAAGGACATGACTGCACTCATGAGCCTCAGGCAAGGTGATGATGTTGAAGGAGCTGCAGGCTGTGTTTCAACCAGCTCCCGCATGGCTAGCTTTACACCTGAAATAACAACACACAAATTGTATTCATTTAAACACTGCTTGGCCCATTAGTTCCAGCCTCTTATTGGCTAACTCTCACATCTTGACTAACCCATATTTAGTAATCTGTGTAGCACCATGAGGTGTTGGCTTATCAGGAGAGATCTTAAACTGCATCCAACTCAAAGAGGAGAGGCATGGCGACTGCCTGAGGCATCTGCCTGACTCTGCTTTCTTTCTCCCACAATTCTGTTCTGTTAACTCCGCCTACCTAATTTTCTGTCCTATTAAAGGGCCAAGGCAGTTTCTTTATTAACCAATGAAAGTAACACATAGACAGATGACCCTCATCAATCATGATGATAGATTGATTAAGGTAGTAAACAAATTAATAAGTTCAGTGGAGCTTGGTTAATCACTTTATTTGGCTCTATATAGTGGATCCATTCTGAGAACACTTGCAGCTCTTGAGAGAGAAACATGTGTAGTGAGGAGCTCGGCGGGCAGGCCTGCTTTTCATCCCGCCAGGCTCCCGGCTGCCGGCTAGCTTATACCCCGAAATAACAACACACAAATTGTATTCTTTTAAACACTGCCTGGCCCATTATTTTCAGCCTCTTACTCACATCTTGATTAACCCATATCTAATAATCTGTGTAGCACCACGAAGTGGTGCCTTACCATTTAGTTTCTAGCATACGTCCATCTTGGGCTGGAGCTTCATCGCATCTGGTTGCAGAGGCAGGGCAATTGTCTGAGCCATCTACCTCACTTCCTTCTTCCTGTTCTGTCTACTTCGCCTATCTAAATTTTGCCCTATCAAAAAGCCAAGGCAGTTTGTTTATTAGCCAATGAGAATCCTCCATCAAACATGCAGAGGTATAAGTAGGGAGAATAGTTAGTGACCTGTGGTAGTCCTCGCAGTGTGACCTGATGGCCTAGGCTAGAGAAATGAAGTAAGGAGAGGCAGTGAAAGTCAAACCACATCTTAAGTAGTTTGGTCACTATCCAATGTTGCAGGTGCAAAGAAGTATGTGGGTACTGTCATTTGAGCTTCTGACTTAAATAACAAAGAAATGATGGCCAAAGAGGGAGAATAACATATTCCTTGTAATTAATGTCTATAAAGCATCCTCCCAAAATGACTAATTAAAACCAATAGTCTTGATAGCACAAGTGCCTTCCCTCCTGGGAGTTCTAGGAAATGTGGGGGGAAAAGCAGTTCAAAATTTTCTAATTACTAAGAGGGGTTACCCAAATCTTTTATTCACAGTCCCTCCACAGCAATGATCCTGAGACACACAATTCATGGAATATTCCCAGAAAACAAAGAACTGAATTTTTCTATGAGAAGTACCAAAATGTTTCTGTTATGACATACTGGCCAAGACCCACTGAAGTCAAAATGCCTCACTCCCAAGTGGTCAGTCAGAAACAGGTCTGACTTCATCTTGGCCAGAGAGAATGGAGTAGTGTCCTCATCAATAAGGCCACAGAAAGAACCAGTCCCTTTCTTCCTCTGAACCCTATATAAGATGTCTGGGGCTCTCTACAGACATCCTATGCCAATCTGATGTCAAAACCCAGACAACAGAAGAAAGAAGGATAAAAGGAAATGAGGCTTTGGAAGCATTAGTGAGTTGTTAAATCACATAACCGTGGACTCCCTACCATATGCACACAAAATTAATTAGAACTGGGTTTGCAGTTGTTGCTGTTGTTTTGGTTGTTGATGTTGTTGAGGTTGCTTGAGTAATAAAGCATTCTAAATCATAAATAACCGATTTATTAAACAAAAAATTGAGTCCTGTTTACTGAAAGAACTGGGTCTATGCCTCAGTCTCTCAACATACAGGCCTGGAATATAAACAAGAATGGATCTTTTCTTGGAGATATAGATACATAGATGATTAATAGACTACATACATACATACATACATACATACACACATACATGATTCATAAACAGATACAAATAGACGATAGGCAGTTGATAGATTAGACAGACAGACAGATAGATGGGTAGATGATAGATAGATAGATAGATAGATAGATAGATAGATAGATAGATAGATAGATGATAGATGATGATGATAGATGACAGATAGATAGATAGATAGATAGATAGATAGATAGATAGATGATAGATAGATGATAGATAGATAGATAGATAGATAGATAGATAGATAGATAGATAGATAGATGATAGATAGATGGATGGATGATAGAAATCGATATGTAAATACATAGATACAGAGATGTATAGGTGATAGAGAGCTGCATAGCTGCATAGCTACATAGATAGACACATAGTTAAACAAATAGATGGATACACAGATTGAAACATTTTTCTGGACTGTGCAGTGAACTTCACTGTCACAGTTCATACCATTAAAGATGGCATACATAAAATCACTGTGCATTTGATGAAGTGTTCTGGCCTTTTATTTAAGTGCAGGCAAGAAGATGACTAGTCATCTCAAAGTCATAAAGCACATGTTTGTGTCTCCTGTTGTCTCACAGATGCTTCGGGGGGGGTTCCATGTCTAAATTATTGTTTCTTAGAAGGCACAAATGAAGTTATTCATTCCACACATAACAAATCTTCAGATAGAATACATGAAACTCAGGCGGTTTCATTGAATCCTTACATCTCAAAAATCCAGTTTTCACTGTTGTCGATACTGGTAAAAATGATTCTACTTGACTATATCACATATCTAAACCCAAAAGTTATAAACTATAGGCCCCGGGTATGTAGTACACAACTTGACACAGGGATCTTGTCTAAGTGAAGAACATTTGCATGATTAAGTGCAAGGTCCTGAACTCTGGACTCACACTGAAAATTATATTTTTATCAGGCCAGCACCAATGCTGGAAACAGTTTCCCCAATTAATATCTGGGTATGTGGCTTCAAGTGAAGATTGGTGGCACTATTGCCATTTTCCAGTCTGTCAACAAAGGGGTGGAGCCAGCAAGACTTTACTCTCCATCCCTTGTTGGAGGAGACTACTTGTTCATTCCCAGCCACCAGACTCCTAAAATAATCACTCAGAAACTATATTATTTGCAATACTGTTTGACCAATAGCTTAAATGTCTTTTTAAATAGCTTATATCTTAAATTAACCTATTTCTATTAATCTGTGTATTGCCACATGGCTGTGGCCTACCAGGTAAAATTTTGTCTGGTGTTTGTCTCTGGCAGGGCAACATGGTGTCTCTCTGATTCCATGTTCTATCTCCCAGCATTCAGTTTATTTTTTCCTACCTAGCTCTATTTTGTCCTATCATAGGCCAGAACATCTTCTTTATTCATTAACCAATAAAAGCAACACATATAAAAAAGGAATTCCCACACCATTTCCCCTTTTTTGTTTAAATAAAAAGGAAGATTTTAACTTTAACATTGTAAAATTATATATAACAAAACAGTTATCAAGCAAGAATTACAGTTACAATATTTATATCTATTTTATATTTTATCATAACTAAGGAAACTATAATTATAACTATCAAGCAAGAATTACAGTTATAATATTTACTTCTATTTTATCTTTTATTATAACTAAGTAAAACTATAATTATAACTATCTATTTTTAAACTCCATCAAAGACTCCAGAAGGATATAAGATTACCTAAGTTAACAGGAAGTGCATTGTAAGCATCTTCCAAAACTCTTGCTGCCTGGACAGTCACCCAAAGTTGTTCTGTAAGGTTGTGGGCACCCATCTTCAGCCCACTGGCCCATAGTATCTGGCAGACTTATCCATAAAGCAGGAAATTTCAAAAACAGTTCTGCCTATATTGGCAGTTTATCAGTCACTTTCTTCTATGTCCTGTAGAATGTCTGGAAGACTCTTTCATGAAGCAGGAACCCTGAAGGACCAGCTCACCTTTAAGCAAGTTCAGCAGTCATTTCTCTGTGGGTCCTGCATGTCCAATTCATCAAGCAGTCCAGGCAAGAGCAGTTTCTTGCCCAAATGGTTAACAAACTTCATAAGGAGCTTCTTTGATGCCTATCATCCTCTTGAAGTAGATTGGTACTGTCAGGAACAGATGTGTCTCATTGTCATAAAAAGTTCTAAGTTCTTAAACATTTTAAATGCCATATTATGAAGGTCTTTGAAAGATTTGAAGAATCCTTATCTAACTGAAATATATCTCTTTATATCTTGAAAGCTTAACATGACTACAAGCTTGACTATTATAGATGACTCTCTATTATCCTATATTTCTTAATTATACGTTGCATTTTTAATGAGCTGCACAAACACAATACCTTAATCAAGAGCAGAAATATACATATAACATAAATGACCTTAAGATCCATACCAATGCAAATCTCTATAGCACATCCCCCTTTAAATGTAAACAAACATTTATAAACAATCATTTAGGGAATTTGGGCACAGTTCTATCAAAACTGCTTCCTGCTTTTTGTTGGGTGAAGTAATTTTTGTTGTTTTTCATGATGACCTTTTGAGGTATCTTGGACCATCAAACCACATTAGTCTGGAAACAATTCAGAGGTTCTCATCCTCTGTGAAAACAAAAGAAGAACCTCTTTTCCAAAGCAACAAATCCTTAGACCCAAATTCTGAAGTCTTGATACCTTTAAATTATATATCCTTTAAATTAAATTATATATGACCCATTTAGATGTCTTTTTCATCTGAATTTGTCTTTATTGTGCATCTGTAATCCTCTTCTGACAAGGACTGCTTCTTAAAATGCTAAGCAATGTGACTAACACTAAGGCTGCTTTGCCTTTGGGTCCACCAAATCCAACATGGCAGAGGTATCTGAGACTGCTGGGTGGGAGCCATCCTCACCACCTCAACTCCAAGAAGCGCCATGCATCATATAAACCTTTTTTATCTGAGTAAAAGCTAAATCTGCCATGCAGCACACTGCGCAGCCTGGAAATATCTCTGTGTATGGCATCAGGAATCCATCATGCGCTCCTGCCTGTGAACTCCTAGCAGACCTGATCTTGCTGCCTGCCCAGGCAGGGAGTGCTGAGCTGGGGGCATGGTCTCAACTACTCCTCCTGACCCCAAATGGGCACATAAGCATCCAGACCTGAAGTGGGTGGCAGGCATCAACCCCCAAAAAAGCCAGAGCTGTTCCTGTAACTAGCACAAACCAGGAAGCCTGTCCTTAAAGAAACTATGCAGTTTTTGCCACTAAAGCTGAGTCAGAAAACCTCTTAAAGGAACCATGTCTCTGCTTTCCACCAGCAAACAGAGAAAGAAGCTGCATTAAACTCTGTGTGTTTGTGTGTGCATGCGTGTGTGTTTGTGTGTGTTTGTGTGTGCCTAGAATTCCTTTTCAAGCTTTCTCAGGTTCTTAAAGGGATTTAGTTGACCATGTTTAGCCATTCTGTTGGAGGAGACTGTTTGTTCATTCCTAGCTGCCCAGACTCCCAAAATAATCACTCAGAAACCATATTATTTGCAATGCTGTTTGGCCAAGAGCTTAAGTGTCTATTTAACTAACCCATATCTTAAATTAACCCATTTTTATTAATCTTTGTATTGCCACATGGCTGTGGCTTACCAGGTAAGGTTCTGTCTGGCTTCTGTCTCTGGCAGGGCTACATGGTGTCTCTCTGACTCTGCCTTCTTTCTCCCAGCATTCAGTTTAGCCCCCCCCCCACACCCAGCCTAGCTCTATTCTGCCCTATCACAGGCCCAAACAGCTTCTTTATTCATTAACAAATAAAAGCAACAACACATATAAGGAAGGACTTCCCACACCAATCCCTAACCCTCAGTAGTTGGCTTGACGCACATTCCAATGGGGACCTTTATCTCCCTGATATCAAGCTCACTCCTCTGCAATGGCTGGGTTGAATGTTGTGACCTGGTTCTAAGGACTGTGTTCTCTAAAGGCCTGCCTCTTATTGTAAAATAATAAAATACTACTGTTTTAGATCCTTTCTTTCCCATGTACTCTTCAGTATTCAGTACTAACACTGGTGGTCCCTGGTTTGGAGCTAAACGTATTGCCTAGTAAATGTGTAGTAAAAATTATTCTATGGCTTAGCCAAAAGTAAGCCTACAGTTTTACCCCCCCACCGTGTGTGTGTGTGTGTGTGTGTGTGTGTGTGTGTGTGTGTGTGCGTGCGCGCATGTGTACATGTGTTTACATGAGTATAAAGTATAAAGGTAAGAGTTTGATGCCAGGTCTCTTAGCTGCTCTCCATCTTACTGTTTGGGACAGTCTGTCACGGAACTCGGAGCTCAACAGTTTGCCTAGGCCTGCCTCAAGGATCGTCACGTCTTCATCTCCCTAGCTGCTGGGTCACAGGTATGTCTTGCACACCAGCACAGCCACTGAGGATCTGAGCTGAGGTCTTCATGTTTGTACAGCATGCACTTTACCATCTGAGCTGTCTCCCCAGCCCAACAGTTTACCTTGGTAGGTTTACAGTTTACAGTGTTGATAAGCAAGCATCTTCTGCTTTGCAAAAGAAAGAAGAGAGAGAGAGAGAGAGAGAGAGAAAGAGAGAGAGAGAGAGAGAGAGAGAGAGAGAGAGAGAGAGAGGAGACGGGGGAGAGAGAGAGAGAGAGAAACAGAGACAGAGACAGAGACAGAGACAGAGACAGAGACGGGGGGGTGCTTGGCTCAGCCCGAAGCAAGTCTACTACTGCTCTAGCAAAAGAAGAGTAGCCTCATCTTAATAATGAACTAAAGGGAAATCGCTTTTTAGAAAGTTTCCACTGCGAGCGAAACTTCGCTAATTTTTATTAGAAGACACTGGGCAGCTGTACCAGATGTACAGATGTACCAGATGCCTCGAGCAGATAAGTATCAAGCTCTACTTTCATTTTCAGTAACACGTCTTAGCTCTCCCGCCCTCTGTGACACTGGGACACATTTTTCAACCCTCGAGTCATCCCTATGCTCGCCGTATTGCGCTAACCAACAGTCCTCCTCATTGAATCTGTCTTAAAAACCTACGAAGAATAAGGACATCAAGAAGGCAGCTTAGTTCCTGCTCACATCCCACTTTGGCTAAATAAATGCAGATCTATGATCAACAACTGTATTCAGATACAAGTATAAGAGTTTGTGCACAGTATACCTTTCCTACATTCTAGAAATATTGTACCCAATATACTTATCTACAGAGCACTATATTAAGGGCTTAGTATTGACACCGGGTAGATGATATTCATATAGAAAAAG